>NW_019385409.1:23344-27035 GCF_000671375.1 Centruroides sculpturatus
ATTATAAAACCAGTGTCTTCCCCCACTTTATCAATGACGGCGGAGAAGATTGAAATATATAGGAGTAGGCTACGTGAGGGATGTTTAAATGCGAGAGATGCTGAGAGCCTATCGTCGGCGTGGAAATACATGATTAAAAAGTTCACTGAAAACTCAAGCTGGAATTAGTTTATTGGAAGATTTATTATATTTATTATATTTTTTATTTTTTAGTTTGTGTTATTTTTATATATTCTCTTGTATATTTTAATTTTATTTTGTGTTAATTTTATATTTGCTTCCGTTTCTCTTATATATTTTTAAAAAATTTTTGTTGTAAATTTTGATTTAAATATTTATATTCTATACATGGAACGTATGTGTTCCATTTTCGTTTTTTAGACCTGATGATGGCCTGTTAATCAGGTTGAAAACGTTTGTTTTTCAAATATATTTCTCGGCAACAAATTAAGGTGTTTTAATTTCTGTGAGTTTATAAAAAAAATGTATATAATTAGAGTTTCATTTTATAAGTTTAATATCTTTAATTAGAGTTTATCACTTAAATAAATATTATTTCAAAGAAATTATGGTTTAGTATAAACAATATAGTAATTCAAATATTAATGAGTTTGTTTGATCACACAGTTTAAATTTGATTTGAAGAAAGACACTTTTTTAATATTATTATTATTGCTATTGTACAATATGAGCTAAATTCTTATACTTTATAATTTTTTACTTTCATTTCATTTCAGTAACTAAATTTTTTTAATTTTAAAAACATAAGTTTCGTTTCGAGTCAATTACAATATAAATTTTAAAAATGATATTTTTACAGATTTTGATAAAATGGATGAAATAATTGAATATAATGGTGTTATAATATGAAAAATAGGAAGACAAGACGTTTGCTATATCAATAAACATTCAATATGGTTAGTAAAAAATATTTATGTATGAAATCTTTTCGTTATTTTCTTATTAAATATAAAATAATACTACTGTAATCGTAATTTTTATTTATATAAAATTACAGAATGCGATTCTAATAGATTTCGAGTGAAAGGGCACGAAATTATTTACCGACAGTTGGCCATAAAAGCATTACACAGTCTTATAGAAGCTGTAATAGACATTTATATAGATTCTGTTAAAAAGTATCAATTATAGGCGAAAAATCAATTTTACTAGCAAAAAAATTCGTGGATTAAATTTTATAGATAAAAACATCGGGTATAACTGGTTGGATTAACATAGTAATTTACAAAAGTTATTAAATCATTTCACAATGTATTTTTATTTAAAGGTGGATAGATAGAAAAACTTTCAAGATATTTTATGAAAACAATTGAGAAGTTTTCTAAATACTAAAATTATTATTGCTGATCGTTTGATCTGAAATGATTATTATTGCAAATTAATATATTTATTACTTATAGTTATTATAAAAATTTATAATAACTAGAAAGAATATATTAAACTTTGTCTTATTGTTAAAATAAAATTAATTTAATTAAGATTTGTGATCGAAAAATTAATTTCATTCAACAAATTTTTATTTGTAATTTTAATTTATTCGATAGTAATTTACTCAAAAAATTAATTTTGTGATCAGTATGTGTCAAACTACTACTACTCCTGCAGGCGGGCGTCTCACTCCTGGTAGGATAAATATAAACAATAAGGAGCGAAACTCCGTCAGAAGACCCGTCAGGATCGTCGGGAGTGGTGGGGTCGTTTGTGTGCCTTTCACCCTCTCCATCCACACTCTATCGCATCATCCGTCGACTGAGATCCCCGCAGGCGATCACGGCCACCCAACACATAATCCAAACGACCGACTACCTACTTATTCCCATCTAGCAGGCGAGAGCCTTTGCATCCTTCTTGGGCGTACCCGCCCAAGGGGCACTTTTGCTCCCCTTGATGATCCCCGGCTGCGGGGCCCCAAAGTTTGACGATTCCCCCTTTCATCTCGAACTCCGCCGGGCTTTACACCGTCTTCGGAACACTACACCAGGCNCAGAATTACCTTCGAATTTATAATATTAGTATGGATTAATACGAATTTCTGCTATAAGGGGTACGCGAGTTTGAGCTCTTTCTTGAAGTGGTACGCAGGAAAAATTAATTGGGAACCACTGAATTAGAGGAAACCGTCCACAAAGGCGTCATACGAGGTGGGAATCGATTCCTCGGTGGTCCAAAGCTGATCGAGGTTATTGGAATAACGACTCCAGTTTGTAGGAAAGTGTAAACGAGGGGTAGTCGTCGGGTTAAGGGTGCCCGAAATAGATAGAGTGATCGAAATAGGAGCGTGGCAAAAAAAAGTATTGGAGTAGCCTAAGATATAGCCAAAGATTGCAGCGCCACGGCACTAGCGAAAATTTAAATTTGCCGACTGGAATACTTTCGGATAAACGACGCTCTGCTGTGTGTGAATAAAATCTTTTTTATATTTTTTATTTTCTACTTTTTAGTTTCGTATTTGTAACACTCAATTGTCGAAAGTCTTCTTGGCCATTTAATTGGGAAGTAGGTGAAAATTGAGATAATTTATCTGTACAGACAGACAGAATAAATTAATAAAAAGTGTAATAAAGATTATTGTAAATTAAATTTTGGGTAGAAGGACTGATATCATTTCTTTTGAATAAAATGGTGCCTAGAAGAAGAAAGGAAACGAAAAACTACATTCGATTAAATATCACCTGAGAAATGTCCGTTGGCGCGATAAAATTTTGCGTTATACAGGCCCTATTTGGCGATTTTGGCACAGGCTTAAAAAGGTTGCCTATTCCTGATCTAGACAGGAGATTTTGGCCTTTTAGAACTTAAGGCTGCTATACACTATGGGTTAATCTTCAAAGGAGTAACCATGCATGCCTGATTTTGAGTCATTCCTGGATGTGTGGGGTGGAAAATTTAACAGTTTCGGCGAACTGTACCGACCACCCGAGTAGAATCGGCCATATTCTNGAGGTTTTCTTCGTTTTTGGGCGATAGGAAATTCGGAAGTTCCTCAAGGCCAGGCAGCCTCAAAGGATTAACCCATGGTGTATAGCAGCCTTAATTACAGAGGAAAAAGACAGGGGAGGAGATCTAGGGCCGGATTTGTAAGTACACTTCACTTTAAAGGCTGCTATACACTATGGGTTAATCTTCAAAGGAGTAACCATGCATGCCTGATTTTGAGTCATTCCTGGATGTGTGGGGTGGAAAATTTAACAGTTTCGGCGAACTGTACCGACCACCCGAGTAGAATCGGCCATATTCTTTAGGTTAATTCTCAAAGGAGTAATCACGCATGCCTTACCTTTATAATTCTTGGTAGTTTATGGGGTACAATTTAACAGCTTCGGCGACCTGTACCGACCATCTGAGTAGAATTGGAAAATCATTTGATTTTCCTGGCTCAGTGTCAGACCTAAACGTGTGTGAGAACAATGTCTCGTGAATGTTTGGAAGAATTATTTTCTATAACCTTATTAACTTTTATTATTTATAACCTAATAAATTAATTTTTCAGGTTATAAATTATTTTCAGATCAAAAATTTCTTGAGTAAATTAAAATTATAAATAATTTTAATATTTAGAAAACTTCTCAATTCATTTCTTCCGTTTTCATAAAACATCTTGATACTCTATATCATTTTCTTTTACATTTTAAAAAATTTATTGTTTTAATATCCAAGTAAATTAAAACAT
>NW_019385409.1:28547-54226 GCF_000671375.1 Centruroides sculpturatus
ATTTACTCGAGAAATTTTTGATCTGAAAATAATTTATAACCTGAAAAATTAATTTTTTAGGTTGTAAATAATAAAAGTTAATAAGGTTATAGAAAATAATTCTTCCAAACATTCACGAGACATTGTTCTCACACACGTTTAAGTCGGCCTACGCAATCTGACACTGTGCCAGGAAAATCAAATGGTTTTTCAATTCTACTCAGGTGGTCGATACAGGTCGCCGAAGCTGTTAAATTGTCCCCCATAAACTACCAAAAATTATAAAGGTAAGGCATGCATGATTACTCCTTTGAGAATTAACCTGAAGAATATGGCCGATTCTACTCGGGTGGTCGGTACAGTTTGCCGAAACTGTTAAATTTCCCCCCCTACACATCTAGGAATGACTCAAAATCAGGCATGCATGGTTACTCCTTTGAGGATTAACCCATGGTGTATAGCAGCCTTAAGCTTTATGTTATGAGTTTATAGCTTAAGGCCTAGTATTTGTTTTTCTCTTCGCATATTATTGTTTGACGAAGGGAAAAGCCCTATTATACATTATAGCTTAAGATACAGCGAATTAAGATCAGCATTGAGGATATTACACCGCACCCGTGTCCGTATAATTCCTCAACATTGCAGTTATCGTCGGGATATGGGTTCGAACTCGTTCCACTTACCATAATTTACCATAAACGGACTGTCTATTTCCCTCGTCTCTACTCGTGATGGTCAGCTCCCTCCATAACAGTCTTAGCCTAATTATATCTGCCGTATAATTATTCTATAGCATGCTAATGCCTCGTGTTTATAATTAAAACACATTTAAAAATAATATAAAATATAAACCTTGCGTAAATCCAAGCAAAAAGATGACGTATATAATACTGAAACGAAACATATCTCCCACTAACATGCTGTAAATCATCGTTATAAATGGTCCTGTTAACCGCATTGCTCTAAACAATTAAAGATAAATATATTTATTAGTTATAAATATATAATTTGATTGTTGAAATTATTCAAAAGTTGAACTTACCCCGCAAAGAAAATAAGGAAAAACCATGTTCCAGGCAGCGCAATCGACAGAAAACAATCCTCTATATACCGTTCTTCTAATATACGACAAGGAATACACGCGAGGATGAGGATATTGGAAACAATAAATACAGCTTTGGAAGGGTTGGTCTAAAAATATACATTTATATCTTAATTATTTAAAGAATCAACTACATAATAACATTATTTCTTATTATTAGTAACAAAATTCTGTTTCTAAACTACTTCCAGATGAAATTACGATAATAGTTTTGAAGACACGAAGAGCTGATGAGATGACAACGCCCATTACAACATGCCTATGTGACACTACACATACGAGAGTAGTACTCGAAAATAAACAATGATGTTGATCAATTCGCTCCTTATTGAGATGGAACGTCCCACAGTTTAAGAACCACGGAGTTATAGCAAAATAATCTTTTATCGTAACTCACGCTGAGCCTCAGCTTTCACCCAATCTGTTGCAGCATATCTACAGCTCAGACGTAGAAATAGCAATATCTTAAACTACACTTTAACTTGTAATTGAATCTGGAAGAGAAACAGCCATTTGTTATTACTAACAATCTTAAAAATATTCAAATTTGATAATATACCAAGCTGAACAGGAAGCCCATTATTCCTTGCGCTAGTATTTCTTGTCCTTGTTGAAATATAACGAAAATCACACAACCGAGGCACGATATAATTTCGAAACAATACCTACACTGAATAAGAGTAGAATAATTAATATCATACTGGTGAATAGACTATATTTAGTGAGAGATTTAGGTAGTGCGAGGCCTCCACACACGACACTCCGTATCATATAGTGCCTAGGATCAATTCCTAGGTATTGTAAGGTCTCTAACGTAAAGCGTCGCATCTTTGCCAGGCTTTACATTGCTTTTTCCTAAAACCACCATTTTATTGATATTTTTAAGTAATTTAACCATACGTACAATTGACCACACGTCGGTAGTTCCAATCAAAGGCTGATCAGAATGAGGTCTTAAAAAAACAGCAATGCCCAGAGTGATCAAATGAAGGAATATGAAAACGAGCCTTTTAAGGAAATGTTGCTAAATAAAATAACAACAATAATAACGTTATATATAATGATTTAGTATAAATAAATGAAATTAATCTACGAATAATACTCGAGCAAAGGTTTTCCATTTTTCTTCCAGTAATCTTTGTATCACTCCTCCGTCCAACATGTCTAAATGTTCATTTGTTTGACCATCTAAAATAATCATTAATGCCGAATTCCAATCTGTTAAATACGATAATAATAATTATAATTCATTTCTATTATTTTTCTTAATTTTCATACGAAAGTGAGCGAGCTACTTACTTGTTTTACCATTTGGCAGAATCGTATCTAAAGCATTTAATGGATAGCCAGAACAAGTGATATTTGTATACCTCCAAAATTCCTAATAATAATAATATACATTAATTACTGTTTAAATAGCACAACATACACTCGTCCCTAGTTTCTGTCACTCTCATAAATGTCACTTGCTCAGTTCTGTCATTGCGTTTGGTTAAGATCGAGTCGAAAGGGTCTGGAAACTCACTTTTTTCAACTGTGTCATTTAATACATAACACGATCAAAAATCCTGTTTGTTGGGTTGCAATTTGAAAAACTGTAGACCTATAAATTCTATAAACTGTCATCTGTCCATCCGTCTGTCTTTCCTCGACATCGGGAACGGAGTTAGATAGATGAAAGACAAGAACAGAGGTGGAAACCTTGGGAGCGGGAAGCCCCGCTTCACTATATACGAACGTTCAATTTATATCGAAAGTTATGCTATTTTAATTCAAAAATTTTCTCTGGAAATAGTTAGATTACCGGCACGACTCGATTGCTAAAGGAAAAGTATGGTGTACGGGAGCAAGACACTGCTAATTTGAATATGGGGAGCATAATATTTTAAATTAAATAAATAAAAAATATGATTAAATATTGACGATGTCAGAATAAAATAATTGCTCGTTGGTAATAAAATGGTAGGCAGTTGATGCAATTGATCAATACCCAAGATTAATCTGGAAGATTCGTGTCGAATGAAGTTTAGAAAGAACAAAGTCCAGATATAATTAAACGCTGCTGGATAAAATCACAATGCGAGTGAAAAAGACCCGCAAGGTTTATTAGTATTTCGGTGACGCTACTTGAATATGTTTCCTGTGACCAAGATTGTCTGACTTCATACCCCGTAAATGATGATGAAATTATCGAAGCTACTTTTAATACTACGCTTGACTTTCAAGAAGTAGCTGATGAGAAAAATGACGGTAACAACCTCTGTGGAAGCTCTACTTAACTTATAAGAGTTAAAACTTTTTCACGCAAAAGGAGCCAACTTTTCAGACATCGCCGGTCAAGAATACGAGATCGACAACAGAAAAAATTACGCATTTTTTCAATGTAAATATTTTCTTTTCTTTGATATAGTCTTATAATTAATATATGTTTTTGAACCACGCTATCTAATACTGCACATATTTTTTGCTTCACAGCTAATGTGTCAGAAATGATTTTTTTAACTTTAGTATAAAAGTTTAAAATATAGTTATATTTTGTGTGGTATAAGAACGACGTATCTGCCAGTCGTATAATACTTTAAAACAAAACAATAAATACTTATTGTGTTTGTATTTTTGTATTGGTACAAAACTTTCTGATTTTTGCTATGGGATTTTGATGGTCCTAAACGGGTGACAAAAACAAGGGACGAGGAGATATGACAAATACGAGCCGTAACCGAAAACGGACTGGTAATGGCCACCCTAGAAAATCCAGGTTCAATTTCGAGTTAAGCCAGTAGCAAAATGAAGCGGTTGAAGATGTCGCGGAGTTTGTGACAACCATTACGATAATCGGCGCGGAGACTTCCGTCGTCTAAGCCGATTATTGTAATACCACCTCATTTTAACGTTAAACACTTAAAAAGTTATACTTACGATTGCGCTAAGATCTAACATTTCTCGAAATATTTTGTTCCTTCCCAATTTACACGCTAATGTTAACGGAGTAAGGCCGTAATTATTGAGAATACAATCTTTTGCCGGTTTCTGCGGGTGTCTTAATGCGTATCCATACATTTTCTACAATTAAAAATACGTGTAAGTCATAATTTTAGTAAAAAATGTATTAAAGTCTAATCTCTTACTAATTTATCTCTAATGACGACCATGTGCAAGATCATGTTTCCGAACGAATCTTGCATATTTGGATCACCACCGCGGGCCAGCAACAGATTATAAGCGGGCTCGTTATCGCAACACGCCGCCCATGCCAAAGGATATTCTCCCAAATAGCATAAACCTGAAAGAAAGTACGGTAATAAGTAAACGCGCGACTAATCGGTCGAGCCAAAAAATTTTAATTCACTTGCCAATAAAATTTGTTTGTTTCTTAGCGGAAACGTTTTGCTGATCGTGAGGAAGAAAAAATCGGCCGGTTGCACGCTGATTAACATTAGCACCACATTCCACCACTTGTTTCACTATGTCCGTATTATGATACGCTATTGCGAGGTGTAAAGCGCTGGCCCCTTCAAAATATAAGCAAAATAATAATTAAAAATTGTTATATAAACGTCGTCATCCGCCAGCGTAATTTGGCAATTTCTTAATGCAAATTCCTTTCATAATTTCTCGTGTGTAAAAGTAAGGAAGGGGATTTATTGTGCCGATTTCGTAATTCGGTTGGACACAAAAAGGATGATCAATAATATAGAACAAAATAACAAAGCAATCAAGACCGGATGAATATTCAAAATTTATATACGCTCTATAATAATTACAAAGGATCAATCCGGATCACTTCTCCATTTCTCAATTACCGCAATTGGACCGCTATATTTCTAATTAATAGCGAGGTCGAGGTCGAAGTTTTAAAGGCGGACGTTCGACGCCGCTTTCCCGTAAGCCTAGAAGTTCGACAATGGCGTTTGGAACGTGGAGCTGATTCCACCGACTATCCGAACGCCATTGTCAAACTTGTCCGACACGTTTTCGCGTTTAAAACTTCGGCCTCGACCTCGCTATTAATATTCGCGCACGACGGCAGCGCCGGAATCTTTTTTACATCAATCTTTAAACAATTGAAATTATTTCTTTTTCTTAATATTTCAAAGCGTACTACGTCCGTTGTCTGTAATATAGTGTTTACGTTAAAAACGTTCATAAAATTTACTCCCACACCAGCGTTTAAAAAATTCTCAACCTAAATGATAATTGATTTTATTTTTCAACTACTGTATTCTACAATACTAGACAATCCACTAAAACAGTCGTACAAGGCTTATTCGACACTAAAAATGCCATTTCCTCGAAATTGTTATCAGTTTTTATAAAATGTATAGAAATAGTATTTATCAACTAAATTTAAAACTTTCTTCTCATAAGCCATTGAGTAACTTTTTACAATGCGCATTTGAGCAAAATGTGTATTGTAAAAAAACGAGTGTTATTGAATAAAACAGCTTTCTGAATGCAATAATTATCCACGAGGTCTCAATTGTAAGTGGTGTATAAATTTGAGATGGTCAACTCTTTTAGTGTTTAAATTAGTTATTGTAATAAAAAATTTTATGAATTAAAATTTTTGTAAATATCTCGTGTTGCGTTTGACAGCCGTTAAATCCGATCGAAAGTCGCGAGAACCCGTAGAAACGGTCGATTCGTTAATGCAAAGCACCGAAACATTTGAAAACTTGCCACAGTTACTCCCGTTACGGACGGGTCTAATCCGCAATGGAGTGGAACGATCGCCCCATCCATACTGCCCGTTTTAAATTTCTATGGTTCAAACTGGGATCTCTGTCTGGCTGATAGAACCTACGGCAGATATTTCGTTATAATTTCTCATAAGTTTGCCTAAGATATGTATTTATAAATCAATACCAAAGCACAATTTATGCCGATTGCTGATTTAACTTGTATAAGAGGAGAATATTTGTAAAATTTATTCGATGAAAAATTGAAAAATTTGATCAAACCGGGAAAAATCTTATCGTAAGCCAGCAAATTTACAGTTTATTATTATCTAAAAGTTCAGAAAATAAAATGTATATTACGATGGCTTTAAATATCCCGAACTTCTGGAATATCGATTTTTACGTAATTTATACCAAACAAAACTAAGTGGAATTATGATTACAAATCAAAATTCATATTATTTTTTATAATCAAAAGTCATTACAAAATCGATACCGTACTAAATTTAGACAATAATGCAGACTTATCTAACTATTTTCTAAAATCTATTCGAAACTGGAGGAATTTTTTAAATTTTATCCAAGAGTCTGCATTAAACATTACTATTTAAAATTTAAAAAATCCAGAAAATTAGTAAATTTACAATACTGAAAATAAATTTGTTTAAACCCAAAAATCTTGCACCAATTTGCATCGAATTTTCATGATAAACTTTCGCTAATGAATGCAGAATTGTGTGCTTTTGAATTATAAAAGTACACGTGAATGTATTTAAGGTAATTCTAGGTAGTGTATGCGAGAGAACATCACAAAACCCTTTAAAAGAACCACCAAATAATCGATATTTGTAGTAGGCTAACTTATTAAATTTTAATTTCAATCCAAAAAATTCCAGATTTCAAAAGTAATTGTTCGAGCCCTAATATATGCTCGAATAAAACGTTATTTATTTATTTATTTATTTATGGGCGCTAACCTATACGGTGCCCAAAATTTCGAAAGAATTATTAAAACAGAATGGATTGGACAGACGGGCGATTTGCCAAGGGGAATTTCTACGGAAAACCGACCCCTATTTAATTGTTATACGTACGAAAAAACCCCGGAAAATTCCACGTAACAGCCCATTGATGAGGCTGGAACCTGCGACTAACTGGCGATATTCGGTGGCTTATTTGATGTAGGGAAAAGGATTTTCGTGGATAAGTGTTCACCGGAATTATTTATTGACATTCTTAAGGTTCTAAAGAAACGACACAATCCCATGTGTGTTAAATGTGCGTAAAATTTAAATTTTTTAGACGTTAATCGCGTATATAAAGGTTTAACGATATCCGTTACACGGATACCATTAACAAAACTTTGTATAATTAATTACACACATGAATGTCAAAGAAAGGTCCTGAGAGGGTGATCGTGTATTTTTAAAATTCCAAATGTAATGTAGCGCATAATTTAATAAAGTTTGTTTAGAACAAATTGTTATATTACTTCCGTTTATTCAAGGTAGTCACGACATTTTATTAAGATATCGTGACCCATTAATTTAACCAATGGTAAATTATCTGTAAAGAAGAGTTCGAAGGTGTTTATCAATATTTATCCCTCCATTTATAAAATATAATAGCACAAATAATGTAATTATGTACGCGTTACTATTAATAGCAAACCTCTCGAGATACACCTATACTGGAATATCTCTAAAAACACACCCCCACGAAAAGATCCCAATAGATAGATCGCGATCTACCTACTGGGAATTAGAAAAACTATATGTATTTTATAATTAATGATAATCGAATTAATAATAGTAACTTAATTAGTTTAATTATAAATAATGTTTAATTGTTATCATAATTTATATTTTTAATATCAAAATAGTGTTCTCTATAAAACTTCTCACGATTATTGCTTTCGAATGTTAGTGTTTTAGCGTTAACTTCTCAACCTGTAGTTTATGACACAACCTGGTTGGGATAATTGATGATAATTATATACTTTTCAAGGTAATCGTAAAGGGCTCAATATTAATAATAATTTAATCGATTTAGCGCAGTCTTCTGTGGAAAATGTGCGATTTTAAACACGAAATCATGTTTTAAAAAGTCCTTAATAATTTATTTTGTAGTACAAATGTGCAAATATTGATTTTATGAAAGTCTACCTGGAAAATTCGATCTTAAAGCCAACTGTTTCAAAAAATTTAATAATTAATACACGTGTTAAATATATGTTTCGTACAAAATACATGTATACAAACGGAACAGTAATAGTTCAATAATGAAATATTTAAACAATATCATATGTATTGAAATGCAATAAATTTCCAATGAAATAGTGCACCCTATTTCATACTCCATACTTAGATTACAAATAATTTGTATGTAGGTGTTTGGTGAATCTATTCAAAACATTTCGGACAGGACATTGCCATTTTGATTTAGATGTAAGATAAGTGTTTCGTGTTTCTATGCACACACAACTTTGGATGAAATAAGAGCGAGAAGATCCTATAAAATTTACAAAAGGATTGGAACTTACCAAAATATTCCTCTCCTTCTATAATATCCCATGCAAGATGCGGGTAAAGACGAAGGAGCACTTTAGCAATTCTTGTATGAATCTTGGAATTGCATAATATAAGAACGTGAAGAATCGATTCTCCGAGAAGTCCTCTGTATTCTAACTTCCAACAGATTTGGTGCTCTGTAAATTTTGGCACTTGACAATTCGAGTTGAATGTTTCTTCCATCTGAATCACGGCCTTAAAATACAAAAAATATAAATAAAATTTCACCAAAATGGTTTCATAAGCATCTCACTGTTCTTTTCCATTGAAAATAAGTTTATCAGTACTTCCTACAAAGGAATAATTAATTGCACGAAATACGATGTTTCTGCACGACACTATTGGATTTTTGGTCTGAAACACCACAAAATCGATATATTTTAACTACTTTTTAGTTGGCCATCCCCATTTTTAGCATTAAAGACCGTGACATTATCTAGAAATTTCATTGATGTCCTTTATCGATCGCGAGATTTTGATTGATAAACTGGGCTCTAAAATTCACTCGTTTCGTATTTTAAACTTTAATTTGAAACCACTCAAGCAATCTATGCTAATTGCTTTATATCTATTAAAATGTTCATTAGTACTTTTTCTCTTGAATTTGGGCAAGTCGTTGTAAAACCAAGTCATTCTTCAGAATATAAACTTGGCTTTACGACAGGCGCTAAACGTAATCTCAATTTATGATAATAAAATTAAATCTCTCAACAACGGTCACTAACGAGAACATTAAAAACTGGTCATTGTTTGGAGATGGCCATTACCGGTGGTTGGACTGAATATACCGCTCGTTTAACGGACGTGAGCTCAACACGCTGCAGCGCGTTATCAGGCCTCAATTTTTACACGCGTTATTATTGGGTAGAGAGGAAGAACCTATTATGTTATAGCTTAGGGCCGCAGCTTTTTTTCAGTATCTCAATTTATAACACGGAACGCTTGGGAATTGGATCGCTGGCTTTACCACAAAATCAATTAACTCACCTGGCAATCGTCATTTAAATGTTTCCATTTATTATAGTATTCGTAAGTAAGATTCATTCCTTCTCCGTCTTCGCACATGTACTCTTTAAGTTCTTTCTTAGCCAAACATTCGACTTCTTTGCTTCCACCTCTTTCGTAAGCATCGACTAATTTACCACCTTTTTGATAATCGATCAATTTATAAAGGCGATTATCTAATCCACAATCCGGTTGGCTAACAATTTCGTCTAATAATGCTCCAGCCGAATTCAAATGGTTATCGGTACAGCAATTACCCATTATGAATAATGGCCTGACTCGGACGCCATCTTGGTACACCAGTTGCCTTCATTCTATATTACTCAATTCTTATCTGCGCCTTTCCTGTATAAATTTTAAATTATATAATATTAAATTCTCTTATATAACTCATAAAAAACCCAATAATTCCAATTCGAAATTCGGCAGACTGAAGTGGGTGAAGGAATATGAAATGCTTGGTAAATAATTTTAATAATTTATCAAAATTTAAAAAAAATACTGACAAACTTTTAAAATATTCTCTGAAAATGATTAATATTTAATAAGTTAAAAATAAAATACTATATATAATTTAGAATATTCTGAATTAATTAATTTAATATAAGGGTAGACTTTCAGTCCAAATTACATTGTATCTGTATATTTAATTAACCGACGATTCGCCATGATTATTTGATAAATATATATAACGTGAATATATATACTTTTTATTTCCGTGCAACAGATATTTAATAATAAAAATAAGAGGGCATCGAAAAACCAAGCGCAGATTTTCACTTTCTATAAATATTGAAATTATTATAATTCGCTCTGACGCCATGTTTACGTCAATAATTTTAATGAATGGGTTTTTATATATCCAAGGGCATTCGATCCCTATAAACATTATATTAACTGCTATGATTATATATTGTAGAAATATTAAATTTATTAATTATACAATATCGCAAAACCCGTAAATGGTGCAATTTTTTAACTCTTAGTAAAAATAATCGAGTCCAATACGTGTGATATTGTAATGGTAACTGGAAACATATATTTTTGGATTATTATTGACAAAATGCCCGAAATCTAGTGACCTATATATGTATAATAAGAATATCTCACCTGTAAACAAATCCATTATTCCCTGTCGGTATTGTTGTTCCGGTACTCGTGGCACCCGTCTTCAGATACACGGTCATCGGATGCGGTAGGAAGACGATTCGATAAACATCATTAACATCGTTGCGGCCATGGTGACTTGGCAACGAAACTATTTAGTCAAGTGTGACACGGAGTATACAACTCGTGACAGATCATGCAGGTGTGCAGTAAAACGCATGCTCCGTTTTATGTCACGAACTATGCATTCGTGCATTCCCAACAGGTAGAAACAATTGGAAAATGTCTTGTTCGACTAGTTATAATTATTTTTTACACATTAAACGATATATTGACTAATCATAGATATGTTTTGCTACTGTTTTCCCAACAAATTTAAAATTTCTATTATTAATTATATTCGGTAGATGAATTTTAAAGGATAAAAATTATATATTATTATGCATCCTCTATGTTGTTCTCCTGTTAAAACAGATCTTATAATGTTGTTATGCATAATAAATCTTTGGTATTGTAGCAATATGTAGAGGGTTGCTTTTCAATAGTGTATGATAACTTACCAATCAATAGTAACACACAAAGCAACGACACGGCAGCTTTTGTTTGTATTGTGGGTAGGTTGACTGTTTATGAAAACTGCAGAAAATTAACAATAAACTCGGGTGAGTACTTACTATTCCTTTATCAACCACTTCAATGTGTACCTTATCTCGTGTACGTAACGCTTACTTGCATCGTTTTCTACATTGACGTCAAATAATAAAGTGGTTTCTGTGTTATAGCTGAGCTGGAAACATGTCGCTAGAAGTTAAGAACAGCATAAAAGGAAGCGAATTTCAAGAACTTCTTGATGATTTAGGTATTCGTGAAGACATCTCTGACATCGCTTCTAAGAAAACTAATCATAGTTTTTTACAAGTTTATAATGACGGATATGAACGAGTGTCTAACGTATTTGTTGCATTTATTCAAAGAGTAAAGCAAAAAAGACTGGAAGAACAGAAGTTTAGAGACTCGAAGCGTGAAGAATTGAAGAAATTTTCTGAAAGTGTAGCTTTTCAATTCCAAAAATGCGTACAGAGATGGAATGAGAGGAAAGTAAAGCTTCCAGTTGAAATACATCATCTGATGCAAGAAGAGAAGAAGAATTGCGAATTCATTTTGAAAGAAATGGATTGCAAAGTGGAAAATCTTAAGATTCTCCTCGAAGAAAGAGAAAAGAAGTACGAAGATGAACTCGAAGAGTTGAGAAATGACTTGTCGTATCTGATCAAAAAATCCGAATGCTTAATCAATCATCTATATGATCTATCGAGGGAAGAAATCCAAACTATGATTGATTTTTCTGTACGAGAAACGCGAAAAAAACACACGAAATGTTTTAATGCATGGAAGAAAAAATCTCAAGAGATTTTAGATGGAAGAGGTTTTTATCTACAAACTTTAGAGCAAAGACGAAAAGAATATGAACATGAAATTCGGAAAGAAGAAAAATTAAGTTCTGAAGAATACGTCATTCTTCGTAGAAGACTTCTTGATGATGTCGTGAAATTGACAATAGAGTTGAGGAAAATTAAGATGTTTTGTATAATTAATCAAGAAAAATTAGAGTATAATATAGAAATTGTTCGAAAGAGGTCTGAAGAATGGGATAAATTAATTCCTGAACAGAAACGAGAACTTATTCACCTGAGTAAGAAGTTTGAACAGCTGCAATATCTCCTGAGGATGCTTCAAGACCAGCAAACGTTAAAGCGTATTCAGATCCATAAAGATCGAAAGGATCTTACAGAAAAACTTAAAAAATCCGAAGAAAGATGGGAGTACCTTCGATTTCTCGAGAATAGAAAGTATGTCGACGTTTTTATCTTAAGAACAAATGAAATTAAAGAACTCTGTAGCAGAGTATTGGGAGCAGATAAGGCCATTCGGGAGAATATATTGGGCATAAAGTGGGAAAAAATAAACTTTCAAGAAGGAAAAGCTTCAAAAAGTCCATCTTTTGAAACAGAAAGTTGGAATTTTCAATGGAAATTTCATTTATTTAACATTATTTGCGAACAGATGAGTTTTTTGATTAAAGATAAATTCCTTTTTCCAAAAGGTACTAATTTATTGAAATTAGATACTTTATTAAATATCTTAGGAATTAAGACGTCGAAGGATCTCGAATATTTTTTACAATACTTTAGGAATTGTAGCGAATACGACGAAACAATTTTGGTGAACGTTAAAGAATTCTTAGAAAATAAAATAAAAACAAAAAATTGGTATCAGCACGAGCACGAAGAAGTAAAGGTCGAAGATTGGAAAGAGTGCATCAATTTAATCCCTAAAGAACGTTTACTTTTATGGGAAACCCTTTACGAAATGCAGAAAAACTACCACGAACTGCTTAAAAGAAGATCTCGACTCTTAAAACACAAAAAGGAATTAACTCTAAAAAATTATAAACTGATAAACGTAAAAAGTCGTTTAAATGTTAAAAAGACGTAGAATTTAAATGCATTTGTTCATTACGAGATGTCGCCTAAAATATTGATTTATCGTGAAGGTTGCAACGTTTCCTCTTCAATATAGTTACCCGGTCGTTTGACGTTGTAGACAATATCGATTCCCAACTGGTAGTTCGCGTCCTCCAAAAGTCTCACGAATGTCACATCCTCGTCGAATTTCGAAAAAATAACAAGTTATGGAATATTTTACGATGAATTCTACGCAGTAGTAAGTTGTATCTGTTTTATAAAAAGGATGGATGACAACGATAAAGATGCTAGTTAATTCGAATTCTATCTCAGTCAGGGTCTATTACAGGAAACCAGCGAGACTATTCGGTTTTTGTTTTTAAAATATCAATTCCATTGGTAGAAACCAAGGCCTAGTCATTTCACATTTTCAGCTTCTCAGTAAATTATAAAAAGTATTAAAAATGGTATTAAATTTTTAAATAATAATGCGAGAGATGCAATGGAAGGCCTCCTAAATCTGAAGCCCAAGCCAAATAGCTCCGCTGGCCTAGGTTTACAGAATAAAAGTTATGAATGGATAACAAATTGTTCCGAAAAAGAGGACATTTTAAAAAAATTTTGATACCGTTACGTGTTTAAAAGGAGGATGAGTTTGAAATTCGATTATTTGAGAAAGTAAATCCGATTGGCTCGAAATGGAATCAAAACTGACTTTTTCAAATAATATGCCAAATGTCAGAATATTTGGCTTATTACTTAATGGTTCGGTTGCTCGCTAACCGTTAAAACTAGTAAACATGCCTCATTTTGCTTTTTAATGGAACACTTCACTTTTATATTTATTTAGAAAACTGGACAAATGCGTGTGACAGAGGACGGGATCCAAACACATTCCAAGTAACTTTATATTTTTGGTCATACATTCATCTACGGAACAAAAGAAAGATTAAAAAATCATAGAGAAGGGACAATATCCCGAGAAACCGGTAAAATTTAAAAGGAAATTTTAATAGCTTATAGGGCCTCCTCTTGTCGGGATACAATATGGGCTCTTAAGCCGATTTTTAGTAAAGCTTCCCCGACTTTGCCTTCTGTCCCATTTTCTGTTGACTAGAATAAAGCGACATTAAGTTATGTTAAATAATTTAAATAAAAATATCGTTGTAACAACGTATCAGTTAAACCATTTGTTTTCTTATTTTGTTTTGTCTCTGCCCCTCTCTTCTGGGCCCTAGCCTTAAGACTACGGATTCTATAAGAGGGCCTTTTTAGGGCTTGTCGTGGATTCGGCCAACTCGCATTGAGGCGAATGAGTTGTAAGAGACGAGACCGGACAAATCCGGAATGGAACATTCCCCGATAAATTCCTGGAATTTTTTGTCCACCCGGACTAAATCTCCCCCGGAGTGATAGACTGACGTCCAAATCGCCTCGACCATTTGGCCAGACGGGCTCCCTAATGAGACGGTTACCTGTCCAGAGTCACCGAGAGGAGGAAGCTAGGGATTTTCTCGGGCCCGAAGAAAACTTGGGCGTCCTTAGTGGTTACTATCCCTATAAATTAATATTATTTTTTACTAACAAAAAATAAAATATTTTATTTAAGTCATTTTATTAATACGTACTTCATTTGTTCAAAGAAATGGATGGTAAAGGACCCGGCTACACTCGGACTTCGTAGTGCCCAAACACCCGGAGCCTACTCCGAAATTTACCCATTGCCCCTAACGCCTCTTCGCAGTCGGACTCCGTTTTGAAAGACTTTTTCGTAAGTTAACCTCGGTACCTCGGGTAGTAAAAAGTTTTGTACGACATATTGTTTCCTTTCTGAACATCTAAAGATTTCTTAATCCGCTATCTATCTATGTAATCCAGTGAACGCGTGTCCGTCCGTTCTCGTAACGGTATGCCAAAAAAAAGGCACTAGAGGCGCCCTAGCGACGATTTTAAATTAACAATAAACTATTTTTATTCGTAATAGGAATTTATTATTTATACCACGAAATGGTATAAATAATTATTATTTGCCTCGCCTCGATTAACCTCGCGCCGAAAGTTTACAACATCCCGTGACTCGGTGAACGTCGCGCATCGACTCACGGGAAATTTGTTGAAAAAATGGCGGATACATTTAAAATCGAGGTTTACGAGCGAAGGTAAATAAACAAATTAAACTATTTTAAAGCATTTATAGAATGTTTAATAGGCAGAAATCTAGATCCGTATGACGCGATTGGGCCTTTAATAGAGCTGTAGAGCGTATTGATAGGAAGAAGAAAGTCAAAGGAATTTGTAAAGAACGCCCACTAGGGGGTCCCGGGCTACTAGTTAGTCAAAGCCAGTGTTGCCACGCCGATTTGCTTCCCATCGGTAGATTCGTTAGGCAATTTTCGGTAGATTTCGGTAATTTTTCGGTAAATCGACTTTTTGTGGCAGAAAGGAGGTTGCACATAAACAATAACATTCTTTTTCGTCATTTATTTTATTATAAACTATAAAACAATAAAAAACAAAAAACTAACACAGAACACTTACGTAAAAAAATAATAATTTACTAATTAAGTAGGTACATTTTGTCTTATTTTTCTAACAAAATACAGTGTTACCTTTTATTTTTCGGATATTGAATAATAATAATTAATATTCAATATCTTCCGTTTGTATGTTTTTAACACTGTTTCTTATTTTTGAAATTAAATTAACTTTTACAGGAAAATCGTAACAGTAATTTTTATCCAATTAATTGTTTAGTAAGAAGTAAGCCAGTGATTGTTTCAGAGCTCAGTTTGGAATGCCTGACGTTCGGACCAGCCGATAAACTGACAATCCAGTTCCGCTTCTGACTAGACGGTTCTTCGTCGCTTTTGTGTACTGTGTAATAGAATGTTTTCTCTGTTCGTAGCTTTTTGCCAGAACTACACCAAATTTTCCATACTTATTCTGTGGGGAAAATATAGACTCGCGTGGAATCTTGATGCCCCACTCTTTCCTGATTTGATCTCCTCGACACTTTGAGATAAACAACAACGGTAGACAAAAAGTATTCAAACTTTTAATGTGGTTTTCATTTTAACGTTTAAACTTCTTACTTTTTGGCTTGACAATGCCGGATATGTCCGCAATTAGAAATTGTAAATTTTTAAAATATCTTTATAAATTTAAAATACTCAAAAATAATTTGATTANCGTATAGTAAAAAATAGTTAATAGATTAGGTAAAAATGAGACCCCATTATACTTCAATAAGCCCTAGGCCCCGAAAAACCTAGATCCGCCCCTGCGCACATATCTGCTAGTTTACTAATAAAAACATATAATTAAGAACTCTAATAAAATTGTAAATTTTTAAAATATCTTTATAAATTTAAAATACTCAAAAATAATTTGATTATTCCTAAAAATTCGTGGAACATTTTCACTTAGTTCGAGTTGGCATCCAGATAAAGCGTTTACTGTGCCGTGATAAGCCGTGTTCGTAAAGCAAAAAACCAACAACGCCTTCGTAGTTCCGACCTGTTTCTAATAGCCTAGTTTCGAGTCCGGACGTTCCAACCCGCAACTACCCGCTTCTATTCTGAACGCGATGAGTTGGTGTACAGGATGTAGGGTAGTTTTATTCGGTTACGGCAACCCGCGACACACGAGCGATCATTTCCTCATCGACAGATCGCCGATGAGGAAATGACTCCCGGGAGGTCATTTTATGGAAAACTGGCCCCTATTTAGGTGTTACTAATGTGAAGAAAACCGGGAAAACTCCACGTGACCAGCCAGTTGGGGAGGCGCAAACCTACGACCTATTACGGATGTTCGGTGGTCTTATCCACTCGGCCACTAATAAACGATAAAGGGAAACCGGAGGAGAATATCGAGACACTTGGAAAAGAATAGAGCAACAAAACGACAAAAGGGGAACGTGCCATTTGTCGTCGGGCTGCCATTTGCTTAATCCGCGAGGAAGCTCCAAAAGTTTCATTTTATTTTTAAATTGTTCACTCATTTTTATCACAGAAAATGTTTTTACTGAAAACAAAATTAAACTAAAAGTATTTGTTACTAACCGAAAATTTGTTCTAGCAAATGATGATTGTTCAGTCGAGTACCGAGGTATCGCTGTATTTGATCAGCGTGATTTCGATGTTGCGGTAGCATCTAGGGATTAATTAATTGCGTTAATCAAAAGATACCTGTATATCTTTATATATAATCGAGACGGGTTGAAAATAATAAGGGGAATTTCGGAAAATCCCTTCTTAGTGTACATTAATAATAATAATACTGTATTATTATTAAGCGCAGAACTTAAACTATTAGGAGTTGAAAGTTAAAATTTGGTACACAGGGTACGTGAGAATATACACTAAGAAGAGATTTTCCGAAATTCCCCTCCGAAGGGAGGGAGGGAGTTAAGGATTACCCTAAACTCGAATTTCACTGTACCATTTTAGATGCGTTTTATGTGGGAAATGGAACATATTAGTCTTAGGAGTCTTTATTCTCAGAAGAGGGTGAACCTAATTCTTGCGCCCGGTGAAAAAGAGTAAGATCGGCTTTTAATCTAATCATCTTAACCTAATAATACTTTTTGCCCGAGCAACGCCGGTCTCATCTGCTAGTATATACTGTATGTATATATATTCTTGCGTAATGTATTGTACAGTACGTACGATTTCCTTTTTATAGCTTGCGCTCTCCCCTTTTTACTTTCCCGGCAGTTATATATAATGGAGGAAAAGTATAGAGATCGGTCAAAAAATGACCTTTCGAGATTTTTACATTTTTGAGTACGAGACACCTCGAAACGTCGGGAAATGCAAAAATTCGGAGTTTTTTCGTACGTATGGAGGTTAGTGTATGCGGACACGATTTTGTTCATCCTGTTTCGAGTTTAATAACTGCTGCGCTTTTTGTCGAAAATTTCTGAAATTTGTTTATTGGGGCTAATAAATTTTAGTGGTTATAAGTGGTGATAAACGGAGACGCGTGTATCTCCAATAGGGTCGGACTTAATTACGACTTTACCCTTTATTAGCATTTACCATCTACAATTTTTATAAAACGCAAAATTAACTTTTCGGCCATTTCATAATAGTTAAAAGTATAAAAACTTTTAAATAAACTATCATAACATACAGTGCCACCAATTGCCGGGAAAGTTAAGCAACTCATTGCTGGATTTTTATAGTCTGGTAGGATAGGATACTAGTGTTAAAGCATTCTGACGACGTTACCTGGAGTGCAAATCATTTGCATACCTGCCTGAATCGAAGAAAAATTTAAAATTTCGCCATTAAAAATAACACAACTATTATTTGTTTTCAATGAATTAAAATATTTTGATGCAAATTTGATTTCGGAAATTATTTTATCATAGAAACTTATTGAAATTTGATTTATTCTGCATCGAGTAAAATATATGTGTGAAACCACCGGAAGGGGGTAGGTCTCACAATCCGGCAACAGGTTGTTAAACCCTTTCACTGTCAGGATGGGTGGTTGAAGGGTTCTTTTTCCCGTTGTAACGGGTCGAGTGGCGGAGGGAGGAGCGCGTCGGTGAGACGACAGGCGATATACGAGAAAACGAGGAGGCCAGATATAACATAAGGAAAAGTAACAATTTATTAAACTGAGTAATACAACGTATAGTTCGCGTCCCTAAAACGCGGGGAGACCGAGAGAGAGCTTACAATAATTGGTTCCATACCTCTTGATCTGTTATCCAAGCGACTCGTTGAATTAGGAAAATTTCTCTTCTAGGAAAGTTTACTGATGTAGGAAAGGTCACTATTTAACTATTCGAATCCTGGATTTAGGGAAGTTCACTAGACAACAAGGACACTATTTTAAATTGGTCTTCTTCCGGCACCTGCTCCGGTACGACTCCCCCGAGAAGGGGAAGGAAGGGGTTTTTATAAGTTCGGCGTGGGAGAATGGTCACGTGATTGATTGTTGTGAGGTAAAAGGTATGTAGATGGGTCAGAGTTGTTCCCGGGACCATGCTAACTATCAACTTTGGCGTAGGAATGTGGGATTAGTTTCGAATTGAACGGATGTTTATGTCGAATGTAAACGAAAAGTTTTTTTTTCCGTTAGGTTTCACTTTAGGTTAATGGGAAAATTTAATTAGATTTTAAGCGAATACGGCAAAATAATCGGTAGAAATTCCGAATTTCACATTCGGCTCTTATCTTGTAATCTATTAACTGTTTTCTCTAAAAATATTACGCTCTTTATACAAAAAGAAATTTTAATATTTGATGTATAGTGATTACTATTTACAGTATTTATGTAATAAATCTTTGATTATCTGATGCATAATACCTTTAGAGGTTTTAATACTTGACCATTGATACGATCGGAATTAAAAATACAGTATGCCATCCATTGGTTTTTTACTAAAGCGGGCGTGGGTTCAAATTCCAGTTTCTATCAAAAGTATCTCCTGTCCCGATGTTGATTTCTTTGGGTAGAAACATCAGTAGATTAGGGGAGGGTTTAGTTCTTCACTAAGCATTAAGTATTCTGCTTTCTATTATAACAACGTAATTGATGTTTCTAACAAAGAAACTGAGAGTTAGAGAGAAGATCCAAACCCGCCTAGGTTAATGTTACCTACGGTGCCAAAGTGGCGGAACTTCCGGCAATCTCGATTCGGAGCATTGAGTGGAGAGTTGACAGAGGGAGCTGTGTTAAAACGCGTGACGAAATATGCAAATTTGTTGAATGAGCCGTAAATGTGGTTTTGCGTAAATATGCAAATTATTAGATATGACGTCGTAGATGAATGTTTCTCGTGGAAATATGCAAATTATTAATAGTTAGTGAGACGTTTGTGAAGGTTAGTCGTTGCGTATTAAGTATACGATAGTTTTCTCTTATAATATTTTTATACAAACAAGTTATTTAAGTAAAAATGTAATCTTAAATTATTTTTCTTATTAAATATTACTATAATTGTTGTTAATTTTTAATTTTTTGTTTGACGATAATACAGCGATAGAGTTTTGTAGACATCAATTCCGACGAATTTTGGTCCGGTCGTACAATCCGCAAATGTTACCAGTTAATGGACAGAAATTGCTTCATTTGTCGAGTGAATGACGGATCCGAAATCACCCTAAATTGGGTTGTGTCTAAATTTGTAAATTGTGGTAGTATAATTATCACCGATGAGTGGAAGGGATATAATCGCATCGACGATATTAAACATAGAACAGTCAATCATTCGAAAAACTATGTAAACCCCCAAAACGGGTGATCGTGCTCAAAACGTTGAAAGGTTATGGGGTTAATTAAAAAGAAGACGACAAAGAAAAGAACGTCAACGAGTGCAGAGGAATCGACTATGTTGGGGAAGAAACGTAGGAAAAAAAGGATCACTAACGTAAGTAATATTTTTATAAATTTACTAGAATAAGTTATTTTAGTAGGCTCGTCCACTCCGTTCAAAATATCGGTTACCGCGCAGTCTCGAAAATAGTTCAAAATGGCAACCGGCAGATCCGCCATTTTGGAACCATAGGTAACATTAACCCATGCGGATAATATAAAGCCAAGTTCCGATCATTATACTGTTTCCCGATGATATTTATCTTCCTTAAATTAATACAACTAGCGAAAGGTGTAGGTTTGAACCACAAATTTACAGAATTATCATATTGTCTTTTATAGATTTAAAAACTTACTGATAAATTACTGTTTATACCTTAGATATTTATTTATTTAACACTAAAGCAGCAAAAAAAAGTCAAATGAGAAAAAATGTTTTAAAAAATAAAGATAAAAAAGACATTGAATCTTGTATTATATTTATTGAAATTTAACAATAAAACATACAAAACATTTAAACATTTCTTTCTTTCAAATTTCTTATATACAATTTCTGTTATTTACTTAATTATTAGTTTAAATATTTGAAAATTAAATAATTAAAAAATATCAACAAAAAATATTAAATTCAAAAAATTCTTCTTGTCATAAATCAAGCTTTTATTTACAGTTAATATATTTATTTATATAAATGTATATTAATTTTAATAAATTATTCTATGTTTTTTGAACAATTTTCAACATTAATATTGGTTTTTATTTTAATATAATTTTGGTTAATATTTCCACAATTCAACAAGAACAATTTGCAGGATGCAAATCCTTTGTTTAACTTTAATTGTTAATTTATAGAAGGAAGACTTAAACTAGAATTTTATTGAAATTTGATTAGTGAAGACAGTTTAGGACCCTTTGTAACTCAAATTTTAAGTTTTAAAATGTTTCTTTTTATAGATACTGTACAACTGTCAGATTTTTTCTATACAGATTGATTAGATGCATTATTTCTGCTCAAACAAAGTTTTAAAAAAATGACTTCACTAAGCACACATCACTTCCGGCATTATTCTGGCACGTAAAATACAATGAATAACATCAACTTTTATCAATTGAATATAATTTACTGACAGATAAAATAATAAATATACTTACAATGAAACTTAAACTTAGCATTTGAATGCATAGAATGTCGATTAATGTGAAAAAATTCACTTTCTCGACAATTGTTTTTAAACGAACAAACCACGTCGGAACTAGGTTTACCTTTAAGTAGAATGGCTCGTGCATTATCGTAAGTTTATTATTGTTAATTATTAAATATCGTTAATTCCGATAGCAAACTTTATAAATATCAACTCTGTTGTATGATTTCTGTGGGAATTTTCTCTTATTTTTAAATTTAACTCCAAGTTATTATGCAAGACGTGAGAGTATAACAATTGAACTGAGTCTGAAATTTGAAAGCAATTCAATATTTAATTTAATTTACTTTTTCCTTTCTAATATGCATCATTCTAAAGAAATACTGCCTTATTAGTTATTATTTTTTTGTTGTTATTTAAATCTGTGATGATCTTTTTAAAAAGTGTATATCTGTGACTAGATGAATACTGAGCCAAAAAAAACTTGGACTAAGTTAAATTATCATCGTACATCACTGATATTGTCTTCTGAACCAAAAATGGCAATGACTTGCTTGTGATAATGATCCACATTTCTTCTCATAATCTCCATACAAGGACCAAGTAGCCTCTCAAATGCTTGCACGTCTAATGCTGAAAAAATTTGAGAGTATATTTAGAAAAAAAATCACAAATTAATAGCATCAGGGCCAGATGTATACATAAATTACATAATCTACAGCTTAGGGCTTCATATTACTATTTCGTGGAAGGTTGCAGAATCTCTTATATGTGATAACTTTAGTGCTACAACAAGTCTAAATCTGAAACTGATGAACATATATACTACAGTTTCCTTACTTGCTAATTTAACAGTTCCTACTGCATATACTGATGCCGCTCTGGGTTTCTGTGCCACTAAGGCTAATTCTAAAGACAAAAATTATTTATCATAAATCAAAATAAATTATAAATATATTATTTTTTGTATTAAAAACTCAAATAACCTCCAAAATATCCTCCTTTTGTAAGTCTGGAAACTTCCACTTCTTTATCACAACCCTGTAAGAGAGAATATTTCGTAAAAATATTGAGAAATTTATAAAAAATAATAACATATCTCAGTTAATTTATTAAGATAACTTATTTTTTAATTTATTCACCTCTTTTACTATTGTAATTCTTACTGTTCCATCTTCAACAAAATACATCTCCTCTGCCTCATCCCCCTTTGGAAAGGAAAGATCATATTTATATAATTTAAACTGAGTTTTTCAGTTCAAAAATTTATAAAATTACAACCAGATTTAAACAAATAATTGTAAAATAATATATATATATTTTTTTACCTGCTTAATAATCCTATCTCCATCTTGGAATGTTTTTGGCATTAATGCGTCACACAAATTTAATCGTTCATAATTCTAAATTTTAAAAGATGTATATAAAAACATGGATTATACATTAAAAATTAATTTTTAAATGCATAAATATTAATTAATTCTAAAAAATTTGAAATTACTGTACAGTAATTCAGAATTTTCCATACCTCTAAAGTTTTAAGCATTGGAACTTTTTCCAGTAACTGTTCGTACTCTTTTCTCTTCTTAAAAGCACTCTTCAGAACAATTCGACGAAAGGTCTGTCGATTCTGTTTATATTTTCATATTTATTAACAAGATAAATATCTAACTAAGATGAACTGATAAATAGTATACAGGACAATAACATTCCAATAAATATAAAGATATGTGCATCAGGCTGTGTTAAATGCTTTTGAGGCATTGGCCCTCGAAATGATGAATCCCCAGTTTCAACTGGACATACTTTAATGTAGCCCTGACAAGCTTAGATTAGATTATGATCATAACTCAATTTACTTCATATTGAAGATATACTAATGAGATACAATACAACTTTCTCTTGTATATCTTAAATGTAATGTAAATTGAATATCATTAATTTTAATTAAAATATTTTTAAAACTCTTGTTAAGCTTCTATACAGTTTTACAGCTACAACTATTTCCTCTTAAACAACAATCTCATTAGACACTATCAGTAATAAATTTAATTTACATCCAAAGTAAGATTTGAATTTCTGATAAATAAAGAACATCATCAATGTGATTTATCAGTCTAGAACTTCACATAAGTAATAAAATGGATGATATCAAAATAATTTTTACAAGTTTGATTTTACATTATATATATAATATTTAAATTTAACATTTTTTGTCATTTAATTTAATTATCTGAATATATTGATGCAAATGAACATAGTTACCATGGCCCAAAGAGCTCCTTCAGATGCTGCTTCGATGGTTGCCGCTCTCGGCATGTTATACATGAGAGCCAATTCACCAAAACTTCCCGAATTATTATATTTTCCAACTAAGACATTTTCTCCTTTATCATTTTTCACATAAATATTAAAAATACCCCTATTAAAAAGATAGAAAATTTTACAGTTATTGACTGAACAGCATCAGTTATACTTGTACATGATCAATTAATTACCTGTCAATAACATAAAAGTTATCTCCATCATCATCTTGTCTAATGACGATATCGCCAGTTTCTACCTGATTTAAAAATTTCCACATGTATTAAGTTAATATAAAAATAGATTAATAAATTAATGCAACATTTTATATACCTACTTTTCTTTCAAACATGGCATCCAAAACTTCTTGCATTTGTGGCTTAACAATTTAAAATAATTAATCAATAACATTAAAAATATATCAGATAGTTAATACTTCCTGCAAACAGAAACTTCATAAATAATAATTTCTAAATTTACAAATTAATGACTAATACTGTAGTGATTTTAGGCATAGACAATCTAGGATTTTTTTGTAGAGCTTTGCACTTTTAGGAAACCAAAAATGTGCTTGTTTATGCTATATCTTACTCTGGTAGTCAATCAAATAATTGCTAAGATCCTTGACCTCATATGGTATGGAGTATTATGTGATATAAGCTTGACATTACACAAACTTTATATAAACATTATATAAACAGCCTCACAATAGTCTACAGCATTTTACATAATCTAAAATCACCACTGCTAATGATATTTGAAGTGTAAGTTTTAAGGTAAACAGAAAAAACTGAATAGAAAATAAAAATAACAGATAGAAAATAAACAAACAAAAACTCTAAAAAAACAATAAAATCAAGAAAGACATCTTGTATTTTCAGTTTTTATCTGTATTATGAATTACTGGAATATAGTTTGTAAATTAAGATTTACACTTCACAAATTACTTATTTATATTAATAAATATGAGAACAAATTAACTAAAAGATACTGAAATGTTTACATCAATATATCAATTTGTCGAAAGTTTCTGTTAACAAAGCCATGAAATGAATAATTTATATCTTAAAAATTTAATAATTTCTATGTACAGTACACTGCTTCCAATTTAAATTACCACATTTACTTGAATATAAGTTGACCTTGCATATAGGACAAGGTGTGACTTTAAAGATCAAAATAAAAAAAGTTAGATTTATTAATACAATTCTAATTTTATTTTGTAATCACAAGTAAAATATCAAATGAACATTAATGCACACATTGTCACGCAAAAAATTACTAGCATTTTAAACTTTAAGGAAAAATCTTGTAAAATTGACAACGTAATTTGTTCATGTAAAGCCGGACAATCAGAAACCTTTTTTTTTCCAATTCTTAACAGTCGAATCCACTCTCCGTCGATTACACTTATGAGTTTCTCTGAATTCTGATTTCCGAATAATCATCTGTGGAGAATGGATTAAAACTTATGTTGTGCTCCCATGTGATTTTGGAATTTCAATCTGAAATTCAATTCAAAAGCTTTGCTTTTCCTATTGCTATTCATCTTTACTCCTGACAATATACAAGAATGATTCAAACGACCTAGATAAAATACTTATGTTTTTAAATACAAGAGAGTAAGCTTCTGGTAAAAAATGCGAATTCACAAAAATTATTTGCAAAAACGCAAATAATCTTTTGCTTGCATGTATAGGACAATTTAGAATTTGAAGCTATGATAAATGAATAAAAACCTTGTCTTATATGCAAGTAAATATGGTATATCTAGTGATCTATGTAAAAACTAAGCTTATGTTAATTATGTATGATAATAATAATAACTCTCCCGTGGTCACCACCTGGTCGTGGTGGGAGAGCCCAGTAATTTTACTGATCCATAGGGCAATGCAGGCTGGAGCACAAGCTCCTGGTAGGGACACCCATGCCAGTAAGGTCTATGGGGAGAAATGAAGCTAAGAGTGACCACACACCCACATTCTGTGGAGATA
>NW_019385409.1:60470-103235 GCF_000671375.1 Centruroides sculpturatus
CGTGTGACCTTTGGCTATTTCTCAAGCTGAAAATGCCGCTAAAAGGAACCCAAATTTAGTCGAGAGAAGACATCGTGCGAAATGCGACGGACCGGCTGATAACCATTCCAAAAGATGCGTTCCAGCAGTGTTTCCAGCAATGGCAGAAACGCTGGGAGAAGTGTATACATTACCAAGGAGACTACTTTGAAGGGGATTAGGGTTTTGTTCCTCAAAGTCAATAAATTTATTTTTGCCGACCAAAGGTCCGATACTTTTTGAACAGACCTTGTATTATCAGTATATCTGAAGTACAGAGCCCCCGTTGGGATTCAGCTTGCTCTCTTGTTTATTACGTGCATCACCTCAGTGCAGGGTATTTACATTTATTCAAGTGTTCAAATCATGGCTTCAAAAAAAACAGTAAGGTGATTTCAATTGAAACAAAGCAAGAAATCATCAGAAGGAGTGGAAGTGGGGTAAAACAGTGTGACCTTGTCAAAGAGTTTGGTCTCAGCAAGACCATCATCAACACCATTTCAAGCAAGAAAAACACCATCAAGTCAGCCAAGGTTATTAAGAGAGTCTCCAAGATCTTCCATGTGAAGTGTAGGTCTTCACTCCATGACAAAATGGAAAGACTGTTGATGGTTTGGATCACTGACAGGCAGGTGAGAGGTGATATCTCTACACAAGAAGTTATCTGTCAAAAAGCCAAACTAATCTATGACAAGTTGAAGAAAAACACTCTTGGAACAAGCAGCAGCAGTGGTAATGAAGAAGAAGAGTTTAAAGCCAGCAGAGGGTGGTTTTTTAGGTTCAAGAAAAGGTGTGGAATTCACAACATTACCATGTATGGTGAGGCTGGCAGTAATGACAAGGAAGAAGTAGAGAAGTTCTCTGTTGATTTTCAACAATTTCTCAAGAATGAAGGATACCGCCCACAACAAGTTTTTAATGCTGACAAAACTGGTCTTTTCAAGATGCCCAACAGAACCTTCATTACCAAGGAGGAAAAGACTGCCTGGACACAAGCCCATGAAGGACAGGCTGACACTCCTGTTTGCAGCCAATGCCAGAGGACCCGAAGATCAAACCCCTGCTGGTTTACCATTCTGAAAATCCCAGGATTTTCAAGCAGTCCATTGGACTGCTTGAAAATCATAACCTGCTGTCCATTGGAAGTCTAACTAAAAAGCCTGGGTGACCCAGATTGTCTTCAAGGAATGTATCCTGGAAACCTTTGCTCCTGCTGTAAAGAAATACCTGCTGGACAAAGAGCTGCTGCTCAAAGCCCTGCTTATACTGGACAATGCCCCTGGTCACCCAAAAGACCTGGAGGAAATCCTGGAAGAAAGCTATCCTTTCATCAAGGTGCAGCATCTGCTATCACCACTGCCATCCTTCAGCCAACTTCATTGCCAACTTCAAAAACTGTACACCAGAGCTCTCTTCATGAAGGTGTTTGAAGAATGTGAACTTTGTGGAGACATGACTGTTCGAAAGTTCTGGAAAGAGAAGTTTGATGTTCTTGTGGAAATCAAACTCATCCAGGAGGCCTGGGGATAAGTCATGCAGAAGACCCTCAATTCAGCCTGGAAGAGGGCTTGTTCCTGAATGGACTCAGGAAGAACCAGCTGAGGATACAGAAGTGGTGCAGGAGATCAACTCAATGGCCTGAAAGTTGGAGTTGGAGGTGGATGATGTGGAGGACCTCATTGAAGAATACCAAGAAGAGCTGACTACTGAAGAGCTCCAAGCACTTCTGGCCCAGGAACATGATGAAGCTCAAAGGAAAGCTTCATCTGATGAGGAGAGGAGGAGCAATCCAATCAACCAATTTCAACTGCTGCCATCAATGACTTCCTTGTCAAATGGGGAGAGGTTCAGGAGTTTACCAACACTCACTATCCAAACACAGCTGAGGCCAACAGGATTAATGATCTCTACAATGACACCCTTGCCTGTCATTTCTGACAGGTGTTGAAGAAGAGAGAGAAACAGATCACCTTAGACATATTTTTCAAGAAGCCAGCTGCCAAAGAACAAAGGATGGAACAAGAGGAGTTGACCCTGCAAGGCCTGGTAGTCTCTCCTGAATCTGACTCCAATTAAAAAACAATAAAAAGAGACCTGCTGCATTGTGTAAAAAGTGTGTCTCTGTATGAATGTGTGAAAAAAGTGTTGTAGGAAGTCTCCACCTCCTCCTCACAATATCTGACTACCCAGCATAATTGGTGACTGCTCCTTTTCATTTTTTTAATGGTACAGTATGGTTATTTTATGCTGCGGAACAAATTAGATGTTTTAACATGTATTTCTATGGAAAAGTGCATTTCGTATAATGGACTTTTCACTTAATGGACGTGCATATGAAACGGATTAAGTATGTTATACGAGGCACCACTGTACAAAACCTTGCTACAATTTTCATAACAATTCTTTTACAATGCCTCATGGATTTTCAACAACTAATATAAACTTTTTAATATTAAAGCAATTAATATTGACATCAGACTGTTGTTAATTATTTTTGGATATGCCACACGTGATTATTGTATTACTTTAATAATATATCATGTACATGTTTACCTTGTAATAAAAAAATATTTATTTTCTACTCTCAATAAAAAAAATTAAGTTTTTTATTTCTAAGTATAACATCCTAATTTTAAAATCTCTGGGTCAGCAATTTTGGAAAGGTGGCAACACTGGGTTGTAGTGTGACAGGGTATTCAATAAAATGTGAGATCAATATCCCAGAAAATATGATTACAACTTAACAATTATGATTAAATTAAGTTGCAATTTACAAATGCTACAATTAATACACCAGTTGCAATAATTTTCAAAGCAATCACAATAACCCAGTCAGAATAACCAATTGATTGTCATTGAATTCTCTCAAAACTAAATAAAAAGAAAAATATTTGAGAAAAGGACTAATAGAATAGAATTATAAAAGAACAATATTTGTAATTTAAACACAAATTATTTATTGTATTTATACAGACACTTGGCAAATCACAGAATTAAATTTTATTCAGTTGAAATTTTATTCAACTGAATAAAATTTAATTCTGTGATTTGCCAAGTGTCTGTATAAATACAATAAATAATTTGTGTTTGAATTACAAAGATTACTGGCATGGTTTCAAAAATACCAGAACAATTTTGGCAAAAAGGGGTTGATTTTCCCCTGTGGAGAGAAACTACAGGCTCCAGTATAACCTCTGGGTCTTTCAGTCCCCCTCTAACCACATTTCCCTACTACCCATCCTAACACTCAACTTACCAATCTTTTTATTTTGGGTTGATTTTCCATGTTCCCTCCTCCATACCATACTGATATATCTTTGTAAAGAAACAAAGAAATTTACTTAAAAACCAGACTGCGTCCCATTGCTACATCATACTTTCCTCCCATCAGATCCAGATCTAACCAGAGGCTACCCATGTGGAGATAAAAGCACTTTAATTAAATCAATCAAAAGACCTATTTTGTCTCCTCTTTCCTTCATCATTTCAATAAGTCTTTGCAGTCAGTTTCATTAAATTTTTCTTATCCAGGTTCCTTTTCATCCTTAATCACAACTTTATACATTTCCCATCATTTCCTTCTCCTCTTGTCATTTCTATCCAACTAGTTCTTTCTTCCTTTTTCTTTTCTTTCCTCACTTTCCTTCTCCTGTAGTCATACATGCCTTTATCCCTTATCTCCACCTGTCATTATGCAAGCCAAACAAAAATCATCTGAAGGTGCCAACCAAACAGAATGAGACAAACAGAAAAGCAGAAATATGTATATTTAAGCTTAGAGAAATAATAATCCAAAAAGTTATTGCCACAGGTTCTATTCTTACAATAGAATGCAAGGATCTTCTCTACCATTGACAAGTTGAATTTATTTCTCAACATTTAAGTTATTTAGAAAATAAGTATCAGAAAACAGTATTTGCATTAATTTGCTTACACTTGCATCAGAAATGAAAATAAATATCTCAAACATAGTTTTGGAAAACTCAGAGTATAAACCTCTTTTACATATATTCATGTGCATTTATAATAGAAAAACTTACTTTAAATAAACTATAAATATCTAATAATACCTGATCTAATGAACGAAATAATAATATATCTTTGATTGCTTCTCCCAATCTCTGTCTTTGCTCATCTGTTTTTGGATGGACAATCTGTAAATTACAATTCATGTAACAGCTTCATTTTAATATTAAATTATGTAATATTTTGAATTTTAAATGTATATATGTAATTTAACCTTTTCGGTCTCATCATCGTCATCCTCTTCAGGATTATACTGTTCTGCAAACACTAGAGAAACAAAAAAGATATTATTTATGCATATCAGAAGTTTATTCTAAGCTCTCTTGCACTGTCATTTTAATATTGAATATTTATAAAAATTAGAATTTCCTTTCTAAAATCTTTTTATAAGAAACAAATTTCAATTCATGAAAATTTTGTATTGAGCAAAAATTAAATTTGAAAGCATTATGGATTGATTGAATGTACAGTGATACCCCAAACTTACGGGATAGGTGGGACTGAGCAATAACCGCGTAAGTTGAATTCGCGTAAGTCGGGGTATAATTTCGCAATTCATGTAAAATCTAAGTTGGATGTATGTAAGCTAATAAATGTTCTCGTTAATCTTATCTCTTCTTTTGATTTGTTCACGGTTACAAGAAATCACCACATAGAGTCTCTGAAGGCTCCGTAGATATAACAAACACAGAAATAAATAACACAAAATAAATTGTAGCTATGAGTCGATTCTGCACGACACGTCCGAACATGTAAACTGAACAATAGTGTGGGGGGAATGAGTAATCAAGAGTTGCGTGGCACTCAAGCAAAAGACAAATTGACGCGATTTGAAAATCGCGTAACTCCGGGTGCGTGTAAGTCAGGGTAGCATAAGTCGAGGTATTTCAGTTAAATGTACTGATAAAGCATTTTGAATATATAAGAATTTCAATTATATAGAATTTCAAAAGATTTTATATACATAGTGGCCAAATTGCAGCTCTCCTAGACCTTATTGCAGCTCTCCCATATATCAGGCCCCCTACTCCTTATTACTTAGGAGTAGGTGTTTTTGGTGCTTTTCTCTGTATGTAAATAAAATACTGTTCCAATATAAGACAAGATTTTGGCAAATATCTAATACATGGTATATGGCATCTATCTTGCCATATACCATGTTTCACCATCACTATTCTATGTGCAACAGGTTTGAAAATGTGAATGCAAGGCTTGCATCTACAAATGGAAAGTTTTAGAAAAAATTATCATGGTATGCAGTTTATGCACATTTATTTAATCTACAGTGAAAATTTTCAGTCTTACCCATAGATCCAAAAATGCACAACCACATGGCTGCGGCAGTATAGCAATCGATCTGTTGCTGTGGGAAATTCAAGCTCAGATTGGAAACCTCAAGAATTTTTCTCACAGTCTACTGAATACATCAGTCCCTACCAGATATAAATTTTTTAAAACTCTGTCTACTCTGTTGTCACTAAGAGGACTTTTTTCCATGCCAACCATTGGTATAACCTATTAAGAGTTTTACCATTAACTTTAATTTTGATTAAAGATAATTTGTCCTCTCACAGAGCTTAATAAATTGAAAAATATACATACCAGCACATCTTCCGTTAACAAAATTTTATTAATTTATCTTACACACATCATAAAGCAGTTGCAAACTTCACAGACTGCACAAAAAGAGAAGAGAAGAAAAAACAGGGTTTTTCTCCCTTTAAAAATGGACTAAATCTTATGCTTCTCTCATGAGCATTTATAGTTGAGTTGTTAAACAAGTAGTTCTAACATTATCAGACCCCACAAGGAGGCAACTTGGTTAATAAGGAAATGGAACATACTAAGTCAAACGATATGGAATTTTTCATGGACAGATTCAAACCAAACGACACCAGAGTAGCAGACTGTCACCTTTTCTATGCCTTGATTACCTAGCCATTAACATATCTTGTGATGTTCATAAATGAGATGTATTGGATTCCGCGAGCAGAATCGTACAATAAAATAAACTTTAATAAAGATCTGTAACACAATGTATTTTATTTTTTATCTCAATGAACCGGTTCTTTTGTTTATATAGATCCCAAGTTTTTGTTGACCTCAGATTATTTCAGATGCACAGGCATTGAACAATTTCTTTATCCAACCATCAAAAATTCTCTTAACACACGACACATAAACATGGGACAATCTAACTAACTCTAACTTACAACTAACTTACAAACTACTTTACCACTAAAGAAAATAGAAAAGATGGGAATTAAGAATGAAGGACCAAGTGATTAAAAAAAGATCAGAAAATACCCGGGGTTTTTGTGTCGATGCATCCTAGGATAAGACACTGTGCTCAAGTTTTTTATCCCTTAATTTCTTTTAATCTTTTTGCCGCAGACCTCTTTATCTCTTACTGGTTTTGATATTCTACTGAACGTTCACTGCTCTCTGACTTCTTTCTCTGATCCCTCAGCCCCTTGCAGTCCCTTGTTGTTTTACTCCTCTTCTTTATGATGAATTTTCTTCACTCTGTTTCCCGCATTCGGGAGCACTGCCTTCTCCGTGCCTTTCTCTTAGAGATCCATCCCCAAGACTGACTTCACTTTGGCTGTTTTGCCTCCAGGTTTCACACACACTTTTGTTTTCCTATGTTCCAGGAATTAGTAGTCTTACCCCCAAGGGAGAAGGGTTAAGAGAGAATGTTCTAGAAATAATTTTTTGAACAAAGAGATAGGAAGGAACTTAAAACTAATTCAAATAAAAATATACAAAAAACTATACAACAATCATAGCTGACAACCACGATCTGATTGCAAAACCATATTCGTGTCCTCAAGGCAGAAAGATTCAAAAATTATCCTACAAAATAAATAATTTATCTTAAATCCTTCATCAAAATAAAGGACATCTTAAACAATTGCATAAATTGTAAGATGTCGTCAAGATTGATTGAATCCTGTACACTTTTATTCTTTGATTTAAATCAAAAAATATTAAANCCCTCAACAGATGTGAGGAATCAACCTAGCCTTGGTGTTTCTGTGGCAATGCATCCACAGACCACAAAGGCTGGAAAACCACGTCAATGGATGAAATGGACAACAGAAATGAACGAGTTTATCATCCGTACTTACTACACCATCACAAAACTCGAAACAAACATGACAGCATACAGACAGCTATTACATCATAGATTCACACAACAATATCCTCACCTCACTGTCACCGAACAAAGGGTTGTTGATCAAAAAAGAACAATTATACACAACAACCTTCTTCCACAAACAATACTTGAACTTATCAAACAACAGGTTGCTGATCAAATACATCAACAGACAGAAACATTTAACATTATTAATGAAGATCACTTAACCTGTCAGGATAATCCAGCAACAAGCATTGATAATAGCACACATACAACAACTACCATTAATGATACTACAGACACTTCCTCATCCATCACTAATAACATAGACATAGAATTAGTTAATACACTCTCACTTATATTTCAGGAAACACTCACTAAATATACAGGTACAGATCCCACACAAAGATCACGAATACCAAAAATTAACATGTCAAACGTAGTAGGAAAAACACTAAATTATGCAAACACTCGCTGATTTACACTCGCCAGAAATACCAAAGTAGTGTGGCAGTATGCCATGTCTATGTACATAGGGGTTAGATATAAGTTTATTTTGTTTAAATCTTTTGTCTTTCACGTCTGTTTTTAGAACTTTCTAACCTATTCTTTCTCTACGGGTGGGGGACAACCTTTGTCCAAGGACGAAGGGAGAAAACAAAGGGATACTAAGAAGCCTTGAGGGCGTCAGGAAACAAAAAGGACACTTTTGGGTCAGCGTCTGAGGAGAGCAGACGGAGAAAAGAACAAGTCAAAGTTTGCCGCCGAGTGGGACAAAGGAGAGACTTGAAGTTGTCTGAGAACGGACAAATTAGGCGGACACCCAGATTAAGGGCTTTGAGAACACTTTGAATTCTCAAGAAACGGAACCAACATAGAGAAGATTGGAGACTGGCAAATTACCCAGGTACCCCCACCAATCTTTCCTTTATACTTGTCTTATCCCTTCATATATCTTATTTTTCACTTTTGTTCTTTAGTAAGTTAGGTTAAGGTAGTTTAAGTTAGTCGTAATATTGTGGAGATATCTCTCAAAGAAAACCTTGTATTGTCGTGAACATGTCTCCCACCTTGTGAAAATATAAAGAATATATCGGACTGTGTTGAAAATATATGGTTACCATAGTTTGGGATCCAAAAAAAAAAAAGAACCAGGTGTAAGAAGGACCACGAGAAAAGTAACTAAATAAAACCCTGTTTTTTATTGTTACTTCTTTGTAATCCATTATTTGTCTTCTACACTACCAAAGCAGGTTAAATGCTATCCTCAGAACACAGTTAAATGCAAAACACACAGTTAAAGCAATAAACACATATGTCATCCCAGTACTCACTCTTTTGACATTATGCATTGGACTCACAGATCTTGAGCAACTCCAAAGGAAACCACACTACATCCATTTAATTTCTACACTCTCGGACATTCATACATTAGTTTATGCTGGGGCAGTCACAGTAGTGACACACCATGGACTAAAAATACAATCACAGACAGATACACACAAAACACAATTCTATCACAAGCCTGCCTGGCAGAGGAGAATAGAAACACAAATAACTGACATTAGACAATAATTAGGCATGCTGACACAATACACTAAAAACAACATAACACCCAAATTAAAGAAACAACTCAAAAACATTTTCAAGAAAATCAAAACACACACAAAACATGAATATCACAACACACACATTACAGAATACATTGATACACTAAAACAGAAACTTGCAGCCAAAGCATGTAGACTCAAACGATAGAAAACATGTACCTGTACATTATGAAAACAACAAATAAGTTATTTACACACAACGAAAAAAACTTTTACAGACAAATTAGTACCAAAACAAATACTGATACACAACACATTGGCACACCAACAGAAGAAGAACTCGCAACTTGTTGGTCTTCTCTTTGGTCCAGTGCTGTTACACACAATGCTGATGCAGGCTTGATCGAGGAGGAGAACAGAAACTTGAACAAAATACCAACTATGCCCTGTGCTGAAATAAACGTACATGACATCCGCTACACTGTTAACAGAACACACAACTGGAAGACACCTGGTGTAGACAACATTCACAATTTCTGGTATAAAAAATTTACATCACTGCACCAGGAACTAGCTAAACATCTAACACACATCATCATCAACCCACAAGCATGCCAAAATTTCTTACTCAAGGCATCACCTACATGAAACCTAAAAACACCACCACCACAGCCCAATTACATGTCTTCCAACACTCTACAAATTATTGACATCCTGTATCACAAACAAAATATACAAACATGTTGAAGAACACAACATTCTTACAGAACAACAAAAAGGTTGCCGTAGAAATCACAGGGGATGCAAAAAACAGTTACTTATAGATTCAGTCATTCTATGGCAAGCACACAAACAACACAGAAACATACATACACATGGCATATATAGACTACAGAAAAGCATTCAACAGCATTCCACACAGTTGGCTGCTATATATTCTACACATGTACAAAATACATCCATCACTCATTGCATTCTTCCAAAACACTATGCAGCACTGGAGAACAACACTACATCTCAGGGTTAGTAACACTTCCATACAAACAAACCAAATATTTATTATGAGAGGAATTTTTCAAGGAGATTCCTTGAGTCCTCTCTGGTTCTGCCTAGCCCTGAATCCATTATCCAACATGTTAAACAACACGCAATATGGCTACAATATCAGACATGAAAAAACAACACAGTTTATGCTGTCACATCTCATGTACATGGACGACATAAAACTTTATGCATCCACAAAGAAACAATTTCAGCAGCCCCTACAAATCACACATTCATACACCAAGGACATACAAATGGAGTCTGGCTTAGACAAATGCAAAACACTTCACATAGAAAAAAGAATCCTGAAGAAAGAAAATTTTGCACTTGGAAATGGAGACGTTATTGAATCCATGGTAGAGGACGAGTTCTACAAGTATTTAGGATTCCAACAGAACATAAACAAATAAAGCAAAGATTAATTAAAGAATAAAAAAGTAGATTTGTTTTTTGAAATTGTGTCCTATTTTATAATTCTGGCATAGTAAACACTAGTATTGTGTTGTATTCCAAAGACACATGGCAAGTTTTCCATCAAATATCGACTCAACTAATAAACATATTTGATGGAAAACTTGCCATGTGTCTTTGGAATACAACACAATACTAGTGTTTACTACACCAGAAATACCAAAGTAGATTAAATGCTATCCTCCGAACACAGTTAAATGCAAAACACACAGTTAAAGCAATAAACACATATGTCATCCCAGTACTCATATACTCTTTTGGAGTTATACATTGGACCCACACAGATCTTGAGCATCTCCAAAGGAAAACAAGAACAACACTTACTAAGCATAAACATCATCATCCTAAATCTGCCACAGAAGGATTAACCCTTCCACATAAAGATGGCGGACGTGGCCTGATTGGCATAGTTAACCTTCACTACAAACAAATACAGTCATTGCGAGAGTTTTTCTACAAGAAATGAGAAACGTGACAGTTACATAAAGCAGTAACTCTAGCAGACAGAAATAACACACCATTAATTAAACTTAGACTCACATCGTACGGACGCGACACAACATATAAAAAGCATAGACACCATTAAGCATTTGTAGGCTCAAAAGTCACTCCATGGCAGGCATCCTTATGACCTGGGCCAGGATTTTGTTGACAAAACTGCGTCAAACAGCTGGTTAACTCGGGGATGCCTCTTTGGAGAGATGGAAGGATTCATGATTGCCATACAGGATCAGGTCATAATTACTAAAAACTACAGAAAACACATNTCTTGTCGTTCTTCTCTTAGCGGAAGGTCTTGAGTTGTGTTTTGATACTCATGCCATAACTTGCTTACGAGTCTGCCGTATCCGTGTTCATCGGCTATTCTTTGTATACATCCTAGCTCTGATTGTAGGGCTGGCTCGGTAGAAGAGTGCGTGTGTGCTCTCTTAATTAGAGCCTTAAATGGTGCCACTTTATATTGCGTAGTATTAGTAATTAGTAATATAATTACCTCTTTCTAACCGGTAACAGGTTAGAAAGAGGTAATTATATTACTATTCTCCGGTGTTTAAAATAAGTCTTCATTTGGACCATTTCAAATTATTTTGGCTCCTGAGACAAATCTAAGAACAATAATAATGTGCTTAATTTCTATAAAAATTATGACACCTTTTTAATATCACTTTCAATTTGGTGCCTAAGGCAGTTGCCTTTTTACCTCATCTATCAATACTACCCTGGTCCTAACTGATCATTCTACAATGATAGGAAGCTGAAATGTAATTAATGTGTTAAATATAGCAAAACTCTAGTGGGCCATAAAGTCCAAAAAATTTTTTGGGGAAACCTTTTTATACACTGTTTTGATGCTAAAATGCACCCTTTTGTCAAATATTAAAACATACTGTTTGTTTCTAGCCTTCTTGTTAAATTTATTATTGTTAGGGAATTTCTTACTCATCTCTACATTATGGTCTTTACATGAGAAGGTGAGGGAACACTAGTACATATTCAAAAAAGGTCATCCAAGAACTGTATTGGTTACTTATGCATTAGAACCAGAAGTTATAAGAAGCACAGCTTACATGACAGACATATCATTTAATAGTGTTGAAGACATTAGAGATTCTAAAGATATACAAATCATCCAGAAAGGCTATACAGTATGCATCAATTCCATGGATCTAGAGTCCATTTCTGGCATGTGGAAAACTATAACTTCATGTTGTCATCTATCTCATTGTGTATTATTTTGATTTTAATTATTTTTTAATTTTTAATGATTAAATTTATTGATTTCTAATCTTTACTTTATTTAATTAATATTCTGTTTGACTTACATATGTTTGAAACACCTTTTGAATACTCAAATTTATGTATACAGTATTTGGAAATTTGTGAGACCAGAGGGTTGGCACCTCTTTGATGCTTCATCAGACTGACACCACTGTGTCTCATTTGACATGGAAGCCGTGATGGTGAATTTATTTTTGTTTGGAAGCAGGTCGTGTGAGCAGCCATGTGTATGGGTAATCGGATTCCAAATGGAGGACTGTGAGACAGCGTGACAGAAGTAATGCACTCAGATACTAGGTTTAAAAACCAAATAACTTTAAAAGCCAAGAAAAGGTTACATGATACATATAATATATCAGATTAGCTGACCTATTCAATGGGAGTGGTCATGAGAGAAAGAACTTACAATTGATTGTGAGTCAATAAATACCTGGGGTTGATGGTGTCCACAAGGTGATGCTCCTTAACTAGGGTCTCGTTGTGACTAGGGTGACTAGGGTCTTGAGGTTATCTCGCTCAGGAACATTCAGGAAAGTTCTGAATCACAGATAGTTCATCTTTGAAGATGTAATTGTAGGTGATGAGGTGTCCAAGGGTGAAATATCTAGTTGAGTAGAATTGGGCACTGACACAACTAAAAAGTTAGAGAAATTGGCGATGGCTTTCACTCCTGGAGGAACTGACAATGACTGCCTCATTTGGCCATCAATTCTGATATTAAAATCGGTAACACACGGCCAGGAAGTCAACGAATCATAGGGAAAGTATCACTTTCACTGTCAAGAACATGTGAACTGAGAAGTTCTCAGATAGTAAAGGATACTCAACAACATTAGTTGTCAAAATAGATATGATAAAACTGAAGACCAATTTTTGTAAAAGTTTGGGTTCTCACATTTGTTTGCATTCTAAAAGTTTATTTTTTTCAAATTTTTTATTTGTTTTTCTAATAACTGAGGAAGGCCAGTGTAAAGTGGGTGAAAATATTTGTAACATATGGTATTAATATGGTATTAAACAGTTTTAATCATCTATAGAAAAAGGTGTGGTTTTATTCTTAGGTGACTTCAAAATATTTTTTTAAAAAATATATTTTGGCTAAATCCAATTCAAATAAAGAGGCAAGTTTCTGATGCCATTGAATATTAAGTTAAAATCTCTTTAATACTTCAGTTTATAGACACTACATCTCCCTTATTGCATCAAGAATCAGGGTAAAATGTTCAAATATTAATTTTCTTGATTGGTGGGAAGCATCAATTACAATAATCAAAAAGCAATGTTTTGGCTTTTCAAAACCTATGATATCTTAAAATTCAAAGATTTTAATAATTGAAAGAGTATTCCTATAAATAATTGTAATGCCTTTACCTTGTCTATCCAGATGATAAAATAATAAGGAATTATAATTGTAAGATTTGATGTAATTTAAGATATCAATCATTGACTCAAAGATCCAACTTTCCATAAGTATAAGATCATAATTACTACTAAAATACAGCTGCAAATATATTAATATGTTATTTAATGAATGAATGATTTGAAAAAAATGTATTTAAATCTTGCATTTTATGTATAGATTAATATGGAAAACTATATAAATAATAATAATAGAAAATAAACAATAAAAAATTTAATGTTACAACTACTGNTCTGTGGGGTGTTCGTTATCCGATCATGTGTTCGTTGTCCGAACATAAAAATCTTTCGCGAAAGTGTTCGTTATCCAATTTGTTCGTTATGCAATCTGTTCGTTAACCAATCACCCACTGTATTCAGTTTTCCATAGGATACTAGGTCTGCCTGTATGGGTACTGTACCTTGCTCTTTGTGGCAATTAGAATATCTAGTTACACATACGCTGACAAGAAAATTTCAAATTTCTTATATATCTATCTGTGAATCCTAATAGATATATAAGAAATTTGAAATTTTCTTGATGTTTTTGAGAGCCTTTGTAAATGTAACGAAAAAGGAAGATTAGAAAACAAGCAGATAATAGTAATGTTTTCACAACTCAAATAAGCGAGAATTGTTAAAAAAAGAAAAACTCTTAGCTTAAAAATTAAAATCAACAGAATTTAATTTTGGCAGCAAAAATTTATTATTCCAAATTAAGGGATACTCTGGGATAACCAATTAGTTCAAATTTAGCCTACTTCCCAATAGAATTTAGCCTAAATTTTAATTTAGAAAGTTTCTAGAGATATTTAAATATATTATAAAATATAAATCAGGAAAGTTTTAGATAATTTGTCTATTATAAAAGGTAATAGAAAATAAACAATAAAAAATTTAATGTTACAACTACTGACAACATGACAAAAATAATTAGGATAAGTTACGAAGAGAGACATCATTCTCATTGGTGTTTATTTAATTTTACTTGAGAGATTAAATAAAAATAAAATTTAACGTACAGTGAATATAGATAATATTTATTCTCATTGTTATTTTCCAATTCATGTATTTTCATATATTGTAGTAAGGCCTCTCTGATAATTTATTGGTTCAATTCCTACATTTTGTGTCACTTTGTGACAGTCTCATTTTTTGTATTGTAATATACAGTATAATAATACTTTACATAAACAGTAATGGTTTTTATATACAGGGTGAACATAATTAAATAGGAGGTGTTTAAAGCTTTGTGTAGAAAGAACTATTGGATGAAACTCATCCAAAGGGCATTACTATGGCCTAAGGTGTTTCCACCTAATCTGCAGTTAGGTCAAAACTTTTCTGGTGGGTTGGCCATAGCACCAAACTACTCCACACCAAATTTCAGCTTCAGACTTGCATGCGCTGTAGCACAAAAATTCAAAAACTTTTTGCAGGTTTTCCTGAATATCTTGAAAAAGCCTTCACTGATGTTGGTCAAATAAAAACTGTGTGTTACATTTACATAAGGACTCTATCCATTATTTTTTAAAGATTTTTACATGTATGTTTACTATGTGAACCAACCAAACAAGAATTGTTTGAATTTTTGCACCTCCTAGTGGAATCTGTAACAAGCTGAATAATACTGTCCAAGAGTACAATGTTTTATCTGTCCATCTGCAAAGTTTCATTAATTTATCTTGATGGTGAGATACTGAAAAAACTAACAAAAAAGTATATACAGTGAGTGATCGGTTAACGAACATAATCCGTTCCAAGACTTTGTTCGCTATCCGAATTGTTCGTTAACCGATTATCGATTTACCATAGGTTTCTATGGGAATTTGATTAATTGGTTCTGGAGACCCCCCAAAATAAAAAAATATATACTTTCTTACTNTTATTTCTTAATTTTCGTTTCATGTACTACATTATATAATTGTATGCATTAAAATTCCAAAAGAAAAAAATCTTTAAAATCTCTAAAAAGACTTCAAATACTTGTTGCATATTAATTAAAAGACTAATACAAAACGGAGATACTTTGCAATATATGCTACCATATTGTCTCGATTTTGTTTTTTTTTATCCTAATTTTCCATCAAATCAATTATTGCATCTTAACATCAAAAACTATAAATTCTTTTACCATATAATCATACACATATTCGTTAATTATGTTTACACATAATCAAATAATATACTCTTTAATACAAAATAATAATAAAAAATGTCTCTCTTATTCACATCACTCGTTTGTCTTAAACATTAACGTTCAATTGAGGTTTTATTGCATGCTACATAATTTATATTTTGATTTATTGAGGTTCATAATCCATCCCTATGTCTGCAGCACTTAGAAAAATCAATAATAACTACATATTTTTTGTGATAGTTGGCTTTAATATCTATAAATAGCAATTTCAAACCTATTCTATAATATAATGTATTAATGTTTATATAAAATAATATGCTTTAATGAAAATATATAAAGTTATATACAGTATATAGTATACAGAGCCTAAAGACATTTTTGCAAATATATCTTCAAGCACGTATAAGTGAAGGATTCTTCAATATTTATGTAATTATCTTAAAAATAAATTATGAATTTATTGATTTTATTCTTAGTAAACAATAAATTATTTATATTAAAAGTAAATTGCCAGGACGAATTCACAAGAAAAAATATATTTCCTTTAGGACTATACCTTTCTTGTGAATTCGTCCTGGCAATTTATTTTTAATATATTTATTTATTTAATAATAGTACTGGCCACCGCTAGAGGACTTTTCAACTCATTTACATTGGACGGCGAACATGTAGCCTCAAATAAAAGGTCGGTATCGCCGTAAATTGGTTATTGCCTCTGCCAAGCGTGTGAAAGGACAAATGAAGACGGACTCAATTTATANTTATTAAATTAAAATGATTATATTCTAATCAATAAAAAAAGTAATTGCATTCAATTAAATAAATTTAATCATTTCAAATTATTGAAATAATTTATTTTAATTTCTGAAAATAAAATAAAAATAATAAAATATTGTATTGAAACTATTATTTTTCTATTGATTATCTATAAATTCAATGATTGTTTTTTAATTCTGTAATATAAAAATATAGCATGAATGCATTAAAATTTCAAAAAAATTATAAAAACTTACTTATTTCTTAATTTTCGTTTCATGTACTACATTATATAATTGTATGCATTAAAATTCCAAAAGAAAAAAATCTTTAAAATCTCTAAAAAGACTTCAAATACTTGTTGCATATTAATTAAAAGACTAATACAAAACGGAGATACTTTGCAATATATGCTACCATATTGTCTCGATTTTGTTTTTTTTTATCCTAATTTTCCATCAAATCAATTATTGCATCTTAACATCAAAAACTATAAATTCTTTTACCATATAATCATACACATATTCGTTAATTATGTTTACACATAATCAAATAATATACTCTTTAATACAAAATAATAATAAAAAATGTCTCTCTTATTCACATCACTCGTTTGTCTTAAACATTAACGTTCAATTGAGGTTTTATTGCATGCTACATAATTTATATTTTGATTTATTGAGGTTCATAATCCATCCCTATGTCTGCAGCACTTAGAAAAATCAATAATAACTACATATTTTTTGTGATAGTTGGCTTTAATATCTATAAATAGCAATTTCAAACCTATTCTATAATATAATGTATTAATGTTTATATAAAATAATATGCTTTAATGAAAATATATAAAGTTATATACAGTATATAGTATACAGAGCCTAAAGACATTTTTGCAAATATATCTTCAAGCACGTATAAGTGAAGGATTCTTCAATATTTATGTAATTATCTTAAAAATAAATTATGAATTTATTGATTTTATTCTTAGTAAACAATAAATTATTTATATTAAAAGTAAATTGCCAGGACGAATTCACAAGAAAAAATATATTTCCTTTAGGACTATACCTTTCTTGTGAATTCGTCCTGGCAATTTATTTTTAATATATTTATTTATTTAATAATAGTACTGGCCACCGCTAGAGGACTTTTCAACTCATTTACATTGGACGGCGAACATGTAGCCTCAAATAAAAGGTCGGTATCGCCGTAAATTGGTTATTGCCTCTGCCAAGCGTGTGAAAGGACAAATGAAGACGGACTCAATTTATATGTATAGTCCTAAAGGAAATATATTTTTTCTTCTTAATAAATTATTTACTTTATACTGAGTGAGATGTTTTTTATCTTGTTACTATTGGTTTTCCTCTCTAAATTATTATGTTGCTTTACTATAGTATGTAGAAAATTTTGTAAAGCAATGTATGCATGTCTACCAGATAATCTATAACAAAAATAGAAACAAATATCTGTAAAATAATTATTATGTATTATATTTAAAGTAGAAGTACATCTTTTGTAATTGCAATTTTTCATAGAATGTAAATTTGCATATACCTGGTTTGCAAGATGTTACCTCATTTCTTGAATAAATTCCATATATCTACTTATTTAATTATTAAAATTGCATTCTATATTAAAACTGAATGTTATATATAAAAATTATATTTAAATATAATGTATATTTAAAATTTTTCAATAATGGCAGCAAATTTTTTGATCCTTTTACAAAAATTACTCTTACATCAATTCAGAAAGAGTTATTTATTTTATTATTAAATAGAGTTCTAAAATATCATTAATCAATTAATTTATAAAATAAAATAAAAATTTTATAATTTAGCAAAAAATGAGGTAATGTCCCTCGGACCAAGTAAGAATGATTTTGCCATCTAAGTTTCATATCTTCAAAATTTCAAATATTTTATATATATATATATCATTGTTTAATAACTCTCTTCTGTTTTTGTTACAATTTTTGTTAAAAACCTCCATTACTATTGTAACAGAGTGCTTAATAATTTAAAGATAAGAACAAATAGCTTCATGATAAAAAATTTGTTATAAAATAAATATTTTATTATTTATTCTAAAATACAAATAAATATAAATGAATAAAATTGTTTCTGAATCTCTTTAGTACATGAAATATCTGAAGAGATAAAAAGAAAATATTTTTAAGTCATTAAAATGAGTATTCTAATGTGTAACAGGATATCCTGGCAATATTTGTAGCTGAATCTATAAATATTAACTTAAGTGGATGGCAAGGAAATAAAACAAAATTTTATGATACTGGAAACTTGAAGCTAATATTTTAAAGTGGTTTACAGTAAATGTACAATTGGGGCTGGATTTGCACAAGCCCAAACAAGCTGCAGATTACAGCCATAAGTTATTAGCCTAAAACTTAATGCCTCCTACTTTTACACTAATTATTTGGTGGAGGAGAAGAGCATCTTACATGTTCAAGCTTAGGGCTACAAGTTCAGCCTTGTCTACAATTATAAGCTGTAAGGTCACAACAATGTGTAGGGCAGAGGGTACCACCATGTAACCTTTGCCCTATGACCTCACTTTTACTCCTGGACTCCAACAGAGAGAGACACTTTTTCATTCTATGCTGACCTTTTGGAGTCGACAGCATCGTCGATCTTGGATTTGTATTATATCTCGGTACTACTGTAAATATTGCGTAACCGATCCAAATAAAGTAAATTATTCACCCGGATCAGGGTCTCGGTTAATCCTCACAGACGGAACAAAAGACACAGGACACGAGGTCGAGGTGGACATTGCAACTAGGTAGAATCAAAGCCACACCAATTCTGCCTCGTGTATTGACTTTAGTCATACCGCTAAAAATGTAACATATAATACAAATCTAATATTAAGTATACAGAAAATGTATCATCCTGTTATAGTCTGATGCATTTTGCAGCACTAATTTAAACAATGCTTTTTATTTTCAATACCTCATCCCTTTGATGCTTGCCACAGAGTGGTGGTGTTTGTACTAACTTGTACAAACACCACCACTCTGTGGCAAGCATCAAAATGAATGTTGAAAAGCTTCTGTATTTTTAAGTAGCCTTAGGCTTTCCATTTTACCTCTACAATTGGACTCTAAACAGGTATTAAGATACCAGCTAACATTACATCTTTAAATGCTGCTTTGTTATAGCACATTTTGCTAACACTTGAGAAAACAGGGATTTCCCAAATTCCTTCGTTAATAATTTAAATTTGATATTATATTTCATATCTATTATCAACAGTCAAACAATTTCTAACAGATTTTGCTGGTTACCTCTCTTTTAATGTTCAGAAGTCGAAAGTGACCTGATTAGTTGGCAAATCCTGCTTGATTTATTGGCAAATTTAGTTTTTTAATTAATTATATTCATAATGAACACTAAAATTCACTTTAAAAATTCCAATTTTTAATATACTGTAACAATGTATAAATATTTTTAAAATAAGTAATACAAAATTGTCCAAAAGTCAGTTAACCAAGTTTATTTTTTAGCATCTCAGACAACTGACTTTTGGGCACCCTGTATTTAAAAAACTAAAAAACTAATATTACCTGATTTTCTTCTTGTGTATTTATTTGCAATATCTAAAAGGAAAGAAAAGAATTTTTTACAATAAAAAACACCACAAATTAAAAATATAAACTTAGATTTATCAAAACATATTATCAAACAAATATTTTCTCATAACCTTGATTAATGGATACTAAATTTTGCATTTTATCATATGATTACAAAATGAAAGTTTTCATCTTTGATTGCATAATCTCATAAATTGCAATAATTAAGATATTTATGGGTTATTTTTTGTGTATGTATAGAAAAAAGGTACTGTGGCAGTATGCCATATATTGTATAAATTTTTATCGTATTTTATTCTAATCTTTTACTGTCCCTTTGTTCTTGCACATGTTTTGTTTCCTTATTACGAGAATTTCGGACCAAACCCTTCCCAGCTAGGGTGGGATAGAAAAGACAATAGAGGAAAAACTTGGGCTGGATACCGGAGAGACAAGAAATGTAGAAGGAAGGCCATTGATCATTTTCAGCAGACGAAGAGGGTTTGAGAAAGTGGTATTAGAGATAGAAATGAATAATGTCTTTATATTTATATTAAGTATTATAGGGATGACTTCTCTGAAAACATCCCTCATCGTAGACACTTAATGAATGGTTCGGCAAAGAAAAAAAAACTGGCTCAGATGAGAAGGATTGGATTCAAATGGAAGCATCAAAAGAACATTCGAGGCCATTGGGTATCCCTGTCCTAAGATTTCTTCCTTTTCCCTCTTCTATCTATACATATATTCTAATATTTTAGTTATAAGTAGGTTAATATTAGGTTAAAAACGCGATCTGTGATTGTAAAGCTTTTGTACCATCACATTTTGTTATCACCAAAAAGTAGAATTTGTGACGGAACCTGTTTCGTGCGAAGAAACTCTGTATATGTCTCGCGAGTGAAAGGAAAACAAGGGACTTGTCTAAATAAGAGTTGGGACCTGCAAAAAATTTTGTTCGGATACGAAAATAAATCTTTTTCGATACGAACACTTCACAGTACAAAAATAGTTTCTATGTCTCAAGATTTAAGTCTCGTACCAAATGCAACGGAATGATTTTATATACGAAGGCTCAATATGACAAAATGATCCATATTTGAATTCTACTTTATAACAATACAACAAGATAATCTATGTTTGAAACTATCGGCAATGTAATGAGAAGATATGGTTTGGATCCTATACTTTTCATTTTGACGTTCCACCCGAAGAACACCATAAGAGGGCCTGTTAAATCATGCACGCGATTGGTTCGGTCAACACCACAATGGGGGAGCCAGATAGTGAGGGATGGAGCCCAATATATTCAGCACTTGCTGCCCACGAAACTTGCTGGGGTTGCATTGTCTGGTTTATTCTCGACGGCTAGAACAGTAGGCTAATCTCGACAACGGTGTTAGATAAATGAAAATCAAGACTAGATATGGAAACCTTAGGGGTAGGAGGTTCCGATTAACAATATATGATGAGGCAAACCAGAAGCCATGTTATTTCGATTCAAAAATTTTCCCGAGGGGTGTCCATGGCTGACGGAAGAAGACACTATTGAATGCAAGACACTAATTTCGGGGGAAAGCATATACAGTAGAACCTCGATTATCCGGACTAATTGGGGATGAAGGTAGTCCGGATAAGGAAAAATCCGGATAATCGAAACAGATACTTTAATTTGTCTTTTAATGATAATACAACACGTTTTCTTTTCGATGACATATCGGTAATATTAAAAATAAATACTGTATTTAAATCGTGATCAAATTGTCAAGAAACAAAGACTACTTATTGTTTAAAAGGCCCTCTGATGGCGCAAGAAGACGGATTTTATAAAATAAAAAGCAGTTGAAACTGCATTTTTATGAATAAAAATTTGACAAACTATTTATCGTTTTATGACGAGTAAAATTTTTTCGTCGCGTTCGCGGTTTTTAAGTAATGGATAAACCTTCGAAACGCGAGGCCCTTCGGACCGTGAGGCATAGGCGGTGGCCCACGTTGCCCATGCCTTACGCCGCCCTTGGTCATAGAAATGATGTAATTTGAATATAAATTATTTATAAATACGTATGTCAAGTTATATTTTTATTACGACGTAAAATATATTTAAGAGTTTACGACCACTGTGCTGGGTGAGACGTTGTTGAAACAAAAAAAGTTATGCATTCCATCACGTACATAAACAGTATCGTAATTCGCCAAGTGCAAATCAGCAAATCCAAAAAATTTTTGTTTATTTTGAACAATCCGGATAATCGAAAATCCGGATAATGGAGGTCCGGATAATGGAGGTTCTACTGTATTTTAAATTAAACATTGCAGCCCAGCATTGTGACGATGTCGCAATAAATAATTGATCGTTTATATTCAAACTTCATATCAATTTAGCAGAAACTTATATTTAGAATTTTACCATTGCAATAAAGCAATTTTTTTTTTACTCTTTTTGCCTTTTATCCACACTCATCACGAGTCGGAGGAAGTCCTTAAACATAAATCAGGCGTGAAAAATTCCCGGGGTTGCTAGTCTGCATCTGACCGCTGCAATAAAATTACTTATGTTGAAACCTCATATCACTCAGTAGAATGAGCCATGTTTAAACTTCACATCAAAACTTTGGCATAGGATTCAAATTTAGATGGCCCTATATACGCCTGCAAATTATTTAACCTGTAATAACTTATACAATAGTATTTTAACAGCATTCTAATTGACAACGTAAAGAATTAAGCAGAAGCATACAAACGTAAGTACATATAGATTAATTTATCGATTTTTTACTATTTATAGATTAAATCAGTACAAAACACATAATACAGGCCTATTATATTTTAAATCAAAATGCACGAAAGACATTATTTTTATCTAAATTATTCTTGAAAAATATTGAGAAAAGAATTGTGTTAATCCATTTATACAACGTATAAATATATATATTTTTTAATGTTGAAATTCTCAAGAGTTACATACTGGAAACGTGTGTACCACTTACTTAATAACAGCCAAATACAGATAGAGGTCAATGGACGAAAGTTGGCTCGGATAAAAGATTTTTTTTAAATTACATTTTTATATATAAAAAATGCATTAAAATAACTGCCGAGTTTAATAATTTAGAAACACAGTTAATTATTCTAAATATAATTAATGTTAGAACACCGAAACGCGTGTAAACTTCAAATACAAAACACAAATTTCAAATGAAAAAAAATTACAGAATTAAATTACAAACACACACATTATAAATAAAAACAGTTAAATAAAATATAAGCTCAGCTATGTATATTTAACCTACTTACATTTAAAGGAAAATGTGTCTATACAAAGTAGCGGCACTATCTATTTAACTAGGATAAACTACATGTAAAAAAAATAAAATAAACAAAAACTATGAGCCGTTCAAGTATTATAACAGCAAAAAGTTGTCCTTTTTCATCTCCCTTTCCCCTAAGCAAAATCAAATTACTCCTAGACTCGATGACGTAATTGGGAGCCCCTAATTACGTCATCAGGCCAGTTAAAACCATTCGCAAACATACGAATTATTTTCAGACAATTTTGTAACGACCCGTGCAATCTCACGTCATCGAAGACACGCCCTCCCTCTCCTATCGTCGGCCATAGTCGGATACAAACGAATTCCCCTTCTCCATAAATTGCTGACGTAATATTCGAACGGTCCCTAATGGACAACTGCAAAAAAATTCCAACGGTTGCCTACGAAAAAATTTCATATCACCTTGTGTTTATCAAATGTTAACTAAACAAAGAAACTATACACCTACCAATAGATTAGGGATGATAATTTGGAATTGTCTATCAATTTTGCTGACTGTTTACTAATTAACATTGTGTAATATAGTAATTAAAAACAATTTCAACTCACATTTAATAGCTTCTGCTATTTATAATCCTACGTGATTTATAAATGTCGAGAGTTTACATTTATCGGAATGTTGTAGGGACTTAAGTACACCAACTTGTAAAGTACACGCGATAACGTTTCTAGAAAAATAAATATTGTATAACGTCAAAATAGCTTAAAGTTTTTATTGACGTTAAAAGCGGGTCTTTCGCTAATTAACTTGTCATAAAATTTGGTTATAATTTCAACAGGTATTAGTTTTCTTCCAAAAAACTTGCGTAAATTTTAAAAAATTAATAAAGAATTTTGTGTTTCAAAATGAAATAAAAGGAAGGTTTTGCGCTTAAATAATACAAATAAACTCAAAATTATTTGGAACTTTTTATTTTCATTTTTAAACTCAAAAAATTCGCAAACAATAAAAAATGAAAATGTGAGAGGTTTCGGGTTTATAAATTGCAAATTCAAAAAACAAATATAAACTAAATTAAAAAGAATTGTTTTTGATACGCTAATGCGATAAAGTATTAAAAAAATTATTATTCTGTAAATAAATAACTCGTATTAAACTTAATGAAAATATTTTTAGATGTAAACCTAGATTTGTTGTAACAATTTTGGAGTCTCGCTCGACAAACAAATTGCATAACTGACACCATTGTGTTAAATGGGATTTAACACCTTACAAACTAACGTTGTAGCCTTTTAAAATACATTTTCTAAGAAATTCTTTTATAATATGCACTTTTTATTGCAGAATTATTTTACATTTATATCAGTTTCGCGCTTAATTCTATTAATTACAGGTGGTTAATTTTAGAAATTAGTTCTAAAATTATATTATTATATAAATATTTATGTAAATGTCTTATTTATTATTAAAAATTAAATTAATATTTAAAGAGAACAGATATTAATTTTTTTTTAAAATGCAAGAATTAGCAAACAATTTCATAAAATTGTATTTTTGTAATAAAATTATTTATCATCATATTTGGGGTGTTTAATAATGTTTTTTAGATGTTTTAGTAACAGAATTATGTAAATAAAATGAATTAATTTCCAAAAAATTGATTAGAAATAATTACGTTTAATGAAAAACAATTTTGAAAATTTTATTGATTAAAATATGTAATTACTAAATTTTTAAAGTTTTAATCGAGATAAAACATCCAAATAAACCAATTTAAAAGTCTATAAAGTTATGTGAAATATTTAAAACAAAAACCCAGGTAAAATCTAAAAAATGATGCGAAACACACAAAAATTTCCTTCAGAATTTTTCTTACAAAGAACTAGTTCATACTTTGAATACGAGTTTTCATTATTATTTTTTCAATTTCTAGGTCACTTTTTGTTTGTTTTCCATTATTTATTTGAATCACACCTTACAAAACTTCGTCCTTTCCTTCGTCCTCCCTGCATTATCGAGATTTAAAAAATTTCTGTATATATTTTTATTGTTATAAGTTGTTTTACATCCTCCAAAAATAAAAATATGTATTTTTTAAAACTTTTGTTATCGAAACAAAACACACGAAAGCGCGAGAGAATTTATGGATTTAATAATTTAAAAAAAATTAAGAAATATTCTAAAAAACCCTTTTATCTATTACATCGTTTATAATTTTTCATTATAATTAGAAGAAAAAGTTGTTTAGAATTTAACTAATGATTTCCTAACTTCCCATTTTCAAAATATATTTTAGATATTTTTAAATATATGTAAAAAATGAAGAAACCTAATTTGATGCTAAGAAGTAAAAATTGTATTCCAAAACAAAATGCGTATTTGTAGAATAGAACTTATTTGGCATTAATAAAAAATGTCGGGCAAAACCGAACTACAACTAAAAATTAAAACAATGCCACTTAAAAGTTGTTTTTGTGCAGCGATGACAGAACATTTTGCTTTTAATTTAACAATTGTATTTTCATTTATATGTTGGATCCTAGCTTTAGTTTATGTTTCACTGTTTCCATTACCTCGTCTGCATTGGCACATTCATACATCGCTAGATAACAGATTTTATTGTGGAATTGCGAATTTTTATTGGCGGTTGGAACCCTTTCAATTTCATTGTAGAAGGATACAAAAACTTAAATTTACGTTCGATTTTCTAGAAAACATAAGTTTAATAATCTTGCAATCGTAGCGCAATCAAGAAATTTTATAATTCTTAAAGTTGCAAAATTATTTTGCAACATTCGAAATTAAGTATTGACATTGGTAAAAAAAAAATAAAAGTCATTCCGTGTTGAAAAACTTGATAGAAAATTTAATTTTTTTTTATAAATAAGTAAACTTTTATCTCCAAAAATGCGTTGGTTCGAGTCATAAACGTCGAAAAATTTACATAATTTATCTGAAAGTTTGAATGAAAAATGTTAATAAATAAATATAAAAAATCGAATTTTTTTCTTGTAAATATCGTTAGGAAATAATAAAATGTCAAAAAGAATAAAATAATATAAATTTGTAAGACGTTTTTTGTTAAGAATTTTGAGGCCTTTTCCGCATATTTCCACTTTCCATCTCCTTTTGTAATAGTTTGCAAATTTTAAGCCTTTTTTAAAAATGTTTTTAGGAATGTTCCACACAATTTTTACATTTCTGCTGCCGAAGCTCTTTTATGAGATTTTCGCAAAATATCGTAATATAATAACAATAGATTAAATTGCTCTGGATATTTATTATAAATTCGCACTGTACTCTGTTGATCATTCGTAAACGTCGAGTTGTTATCGCGAAAAATAATTATTCTATCGCACGCTTTATGATTCTAGATAAATACATGTAAAACAGCGTACGAATTTAATTAATAATTAATTTTAAAAATAAAAAACCGTAAACAAATTTTGAATTTTTGAAATTATATTTCTTCACATTTTTCTTTAATTTTGAAATATATTTTTATAATTAAAATAATAAAATTAATTTGTAATTTACTGAAAGTATTTAATATAAATTTATAAAATTTTTGTGTATTTTGAATGCTTTTATTCACATAGAAATATGTAATTTTTCATAAAAATGTAAGTTATAAAAGTTGGTATGAAAAAATGCAGTTGGTTTGTAAAAACATTTTTAATATAAAATAGTTAGTTTGATTGAAAAACTTTAGATAAATAATCTATAAGTTATACAGAAATCTGTGCTTATATACTTTGTGGGGCTGTACTTAAACTGTGATTTATACAAAAACCTGTACAAATCTGTATAAACCTCTAAGCAAAAATGTGCACAAAATATGCATGGAATTTAATAAGATTTTTATATAAATTTATACATGCTTATTGTTTATTAAAGAACAATAAACGCCTACAAAACTTAAATTAAAAAACTGTATACAGTTTTTTAATTTATCTATTTAAAAAATTTGCGAATTACGTTTTTACCATTGAAACTTAACTAAAAGTTAACTTATTTAATATATTTAAAACATTATAAAGGAAATAAATTTAATAAATATAAATTATTTTAAAATCATAATATCGTATATAAGGTGTACTATTCATAATATTGATAGAGCCGTTGGCGAATACAGTAAATGCTGCTTACAGTAAAATTTAATTAATTTTTAAAAATATTTAAATTTATCACTGATATATATTCGTTAATTAAATATTAACATAACTTTTTAACCTTTGTACATTAAAAAAAATAAATAAATAAATAACCTTGAGCTCTCTTCCAGCATTCTTAAGTTTCATAGTAACTGAGATAAAACTATGAAATTTAAGTTAAAATGCACTTTTAAACAATAATTTTAAATCCTATTTTCTATATTAAAACTTCAAATGAAATTTAGTTAATTAAAATTTTAAAAAATACATAAATATAAATCTAAGAAAAGAGAGGACATTTTAAATTTAATAGCACTTATCACAATAGTTTTAAATAGTAATTTTGAATTTTTAATTAGTTTTATTCATTTAAAATATAATTTAAAGATTAAAGAAAAGTTATATTTTATTATTTTTTAATTGATTTTTTTTTTATAAAATATAGGCTAATGTGTGGGCAGGTTATACATATTTGGCATAATTTATGTTCAAAACTTTATACAAATAAAATTTTTAAATATAATTATAAATTGTGTCAAAATAAATATATTTTACTATAATATACTATAAATGTTATTACAATAGTTTTAAATACAGCAGTAAATGATGATAATGATAATAATGACGGTAAAGATGTGTTTTGTACTGTACATGTATCTGCTGCTAAAATAGCAGCAGATACATGTACAGTACAAAACTTTTTGTACGTAAATCAATAATTTTTTAAGGAAATAATTTAACTACTGTACTGTATAACTGCTACACTATACATTATATGCCTTAAACTATCTTTTTATTACTGCAAAGGGCGTAGAAATGCCTCGAAAGAAAAGTAGGTTACTTAACACTTTTATTTTACTTACGTAAGTGCATAAGTAAAAGTGAAAAAACTTATTTTTTCAGTAAAACAGTTTAAATTAAAACAATATAACTGTAATACTATTTATTATAATATGATATTATACTGTTAAATCAGTAGAGAGAGCAAAGTTGATCGGAAGAAAAACTAAGAAGCGTGTCATTTAACGGCCTTTATCTGTCTCCCAGTTACTGTATAGTACATGGTTTTGTCGGCAAAATGTTCTGTTATATTATGACTGTTGCAGTATAAACTAAAATTGCTAAATTAAGATTTTATAATCTTACGAAGAAGAAAAATACTTTAAAAAGTAGAAAATAATCTATCAATCGTCATCTACATAAACAGCATAACTTTATAATATGTTATAATGTAAACTATAACAGCTACATTATACCGTTGTAACTGTAAAGAACATAAAAGTACCTTTAACTTTTCTTACATGTCTGCCGCGAGTATATAAATCATTTTAGTATAGAAACACTACCTGATTCTTGTTGTTGCACTTCATTTCCATTAACATAATCGTTGATTTTATTTTCGTAAAGGCAACTGTGATCGAGTTCGTAACGTCTAGCGTGTCTCTTAAATAACCTTTTCATGATAACACCCTTCAAACAACAATCCCCGTCGGAGGAGCAGCAGCAAATGCGCTTCATGTGATCGTTCGAATGTGTAACGCAATGCACAATGATAAAGCTGATACTGGACTATCGCTTCTGGTTTCGATTAAGTAGGGCAATTACTGATAAACCAATGAGGAAAAAATTAAGGAATAAAAAGACGGGAAACAATGTTCGTTTTACAAAAATGAAAATGCAATCGAGCGCAAAATGAAAAGTGAAAGCTGATTGGTTCGTTCGTTTGAATTTTAAATTATTTTCCTGTTTATTTTCAATATATGTGCTATGTAACCTACGTACAGTCTTATATGCACACCTACAAAGTCATACATATGAATTGACAGCAGTTAATATGTGAGTCTTAAGAGCAGACAGTGCTGTGTATAGGCCTGTAATCTATACGATTTATGAGCGCGATCATTAAGCAGTTGTGTTAGCATATATCTTACATAAATTATTTATAATAGTCTATATTTTTAAGAATCGAAGAATGGGGCGGCAGACAGATAGATTGACGATGATGTAAACTATTTTATTAAAGTTAAAGTTTAGTATTTCTACGTTATTTGTTTGTCTGCTAAAATAAATCACTCCAAGTCGGATAAGAGAAAGTAGTTTTACTTGCTTTTAATCTAGAAATTATTTTAATTTTTAGAATTTTTTACCGATCCCAGTGTTTTAATATTTTATACAAATTCATACGTATGCATATAGCTATAAATTGCACGTTTGAAATGTGTAAACATCCATATTGAAGCATTTAGAGGAGATACATAAAGGACAAACGTGTATACGTACAGTATATTCAAATACTAAGGGTACATTTCTCTCTTCGTATTTAAGGATATGAATAGTTTGTATGTATGAATTTACGAATGGGTGTATCGTACTTATACATCTCTACTAATGCTATTAAACACACATTTTATCAAACTTTTTGCACGTCGATCAATACAATTTAAGGTTTAATTAACGAATTATCTTTATAACCGCATTTAATCGATATAAAAACATCAGATTTCGTGTATTATTAAATTTTCGTGCAAGTAATGGATGAATAATGTTCCCAACACTTTCTACTCCATCGTTGAAAGTAATCGATTAGCCGAGATATCGGAGGTATAAGTTCCTATGTAATCTTACCATTAAAACTTAAAAATAAATCTAAAAAATGTAATTAAATTAAAAAAGCCACAATGCGATACGTAAGATTTATTTTTTACAAATTAAGAACAAACGATTCGACACGATAAGCATATTTTCCGCGTATCTAAACACACAAATTGTATATAAAACAATAGTAAAATTACGGAAAAAATTCGTAAACAATTATCCAAATTTGCATGGATAGGAAGTAAAACATAAAATTTCCAAAAATACATCAGATTGTACTGTAAATTATACATAAATTTGTAAAAAAATTGAATTAAAAATAGCACTCACTCGGCATAGGTTCATCTTCGATATCATCTTCGTCGACAGAATCGGTAACAGTGATAAATACTTGATGCCCAACATTCTCTCTCCTGTTCGCTAGTAACTGATTGAAATAATTTGCAGCATATTGTAAAACATCTGTAGGTTTCTCTACTAAAACATTAACTGTAAATTCTAATAATAAATCGGTTAATTCGGGCGGAACTTGAGGAGTTTGAGTACTCATACTTCTTTCTAGATACGGAGTTTGACGCCCTGTAAACGGCTCGCCCGCAGTGCACGTCTGGAAAAACCAACACCCCTATCCGTACGCAATGTAAGCTACCTGAAACGTCATTGGATTGACCACGTTAACTCTAGCTAAATATATATACAGGGATGTATATATACGCTGACGTAGGAATGTATGTAAAATACACGCACTCGTTGCATACTCTATACATCCTATACCTAGCATCTACTCTATACGCAATATCAATCTTAAATTGCCTATATAACTTAGCCCCTATACTTACATTACTATATAGGCTAATTACATTTCATTTTATTGTTAAATTACTTACATTTATAATCATACTATTTTATTTTACGTCTCACCTACCTTACACCCAATATTTTTACTAGCTATATTAAGAGACTAATACCCCTTTTATCATTTCATTCTATACCTTACCTTTACCTATATTTCATATTTCGTCACATATTAATTTTACTTAGAATTATGTCATTCTTTACCTCGTAATGCTGTACAGTACTGTACATCTTACATTTTATTATTTGATAACAGCCGTAACCTCCCTTTATTACTTTATACTTCCTTATTAGCGCTACATACCCTAAATTCTCTCGCACGGTTACGGACGTATATCCTTACGTTTACCCGTTTTATTTTGAATGCTGCAATTTATTTCAACGATAACAATTGTACCAAGTGCCTCATCCACGTATTTAACAACGAAGAGGCACTGCAAATGCGGTTCATTGTTAAACAACCGAATCGTTCATCCTTTTAAATTTAACCGAGGTCATTTTAAATGAAACATGGACAATTTTTAACATTTTAAATTGCTCTTTGTAGACTAATAATAATGTAATATACGGGAATTTTTAGTTTTTATAAAAATTTTACTGTTATTTAGAATAAAACTACCGCAATTAGAATATTTTAATTAAATATTTATTTATTTATTTTATTAATTTTTAAATTGTAATTTATATCGTTTCTTTCCAGTAGATGGAGGCACCGCATCGAATGGATGTAAATTACATTATTTGAATTCGAATTAAACGATTTTTAAATTTGAATTTTGAAAAATTTCTTAAATTTGCGTCCATTCGATTTTTAAAATAAGTTTTCTAAAAATAGTGCAAAAAGGTTTTCCAAATTTGGCATAGGAAATTTATTGAAAGTTTTTGCTTTCTCTTATTTTTTATTTATAAACTTTTTTCTAAAAAGAAAATCTTTATATACAAATATCCATCCGTTTTTTAAAGTTACGAACGAAATTTTTAAAAATCGTAAATCTAACATTTCTTAGGAGTAAATTTTTTCTAAACGCGTTACCCTTTTCAAATTGGGCCGCTGAAAATAAAGTAAATTCCGTCCTTAGAGATGGAAAAGATTAGCAGATTTCTTTCGCTGGTAAATCCTCGTTTTTTGAATCGGGGCAAATAAGTTTTTCGAGTGGATTTTACGCTTAAATCCACTCGAAAAATTTAGTCCGTTTCAAAAAGCGGAGATTTCTCACCAAAACCCAGCCGCAGCTGTCCACTAAACACCTGGACAAACGATTCCAGAAAGAATAAAACTAATGCCGTTTCTTTCTTTCTTTATAAACGCAATTATATAATTTACAAAAAAGGCAATATGATTTTATGAAAATTTTAGAAAACTAAAAGATTTTATAAATATTTTTTAAAAATAAAAACAATTTTTAAAACTTACTTTGTTAATGAATTTTTTCTTTTATTTTTCAAGCGCGTATATAAATGTTTTTTTGCTACTTTTTGAAAATTTTATTCAAAAATTACGATAGATTTTCATTTTGAAATATTTAATTTAATCTACATTTATTAAATTTTGAATATTTTAAAATCTAAAAAATGTATATATATGTCTAAATGAAATTTTAAAAAATATTTTAATGTAAATAATAATAAATTTCATATCAGTGTTTAAAGACAAAATTACCTAAAAAATTCTAAAACCTTTTTGTAATTTCAAATAAATTGAAAAAAATTCTCATATTCTCCAAAAAACTAATTATTTAAAAATAAATTTTTAAATATAAGAAGAGAAAATTAAAAAAGTTAATAATTCCAATTTAAAAATCCGAAAACTTAATTTTTATCTAAACATATTGTATTAAAATATGGATTTTTTAATCGAATTTAATATAATAAACATTGGATAAAATATAAAAGAGAAAAAGAAAAATGCGTATAGAGTTTTAAAAACGAATGAAGTAAAGAAATGCGCAAAACTAATTTTTAACAACTCTTTTATTTGTATAGGATTAGCCTAAGGAATTAGTTTTCTAGACACACGTTTAAAAAATTAGCCATTACAACGCAATTTAAGTATTTCGATTTTCAAATAAAATTCATCGTTTTTGAAGATTTTCTTCTCCAACAATTATTTATTTCCGATTGGTCGATATTTAAATTATCGATGACGCGTCGACGCCGCTAGCCAATAATTTGTAATTTAACGTATTTAGTAACCGTTTAAAGTTTTGTTGGTACAAAAACGCTTGGCTTAGTTCGTTCGATATATTTACCGCGGTGGCGGACGGTTTTATGGAAAATACCAGTAAAATCGATGGAAGTTTCGAATTTAAATTTGAAAAATTGCCGAAAATTCGACAAAAACAAAGATTAAAAGCTAACGAAAGAGAAAGGAAACGCGTAAAATTAATAAATTTGGCATTCGACCGGCTTAAAAAAATCCTAACCAAGTCTCGCGTGGTTAATTCGGGAGCGAAAAAAATTTCCAAATTGCAGATATTGAAATTTTCCATCGATTATATTAGATGTTTACAGACTTTAACCGAATGTCGGCATAATCGAATAAGCCCACGGTTTTATACAGGTGAGTCTTTTACATTTTCTTAGCGCTATAAAATATAAAAGACCAAAATTATTTAAATGAGCTATGTTAGATTTAGATATGCCCTTTGATCGTACTCGAAACTTGATAAATATTTACGTAATTATTTTTAATATAAAATTTTTTAAACATCCAACAGTCTTTTCTCTCGTTAAGATAAAATCCAGAAATCTGATTTAAAAACGACAAATTGCTTTTTAGAATTATAAAAACATCCAAAAATTGCATTAAATATTTTCAAAACTTAAAAGCGGAGTTAAATGTTTACGTGTGTTTTTTGATTTTAGGAAATGCCAATGGATTTTTTTCATTTTGTAATCATTCTCTGTCGTGGTCTAGAGAGAAACCGGAAGAAAATAGTAAGATCGTCTTGGCCGCCATCTGGACTCCGCAACATCCAAAATGGCTGCGAAGCGCGTATAAAAAGGAATAAATCAAACTTTTATTAAAGCTCGAGTATTATTCGTTGTTGCGAGTTTCCTCCTCGAAGCTGACAATCGGATTAGAAATTTTCTCGGAGGAGGAGGAAGAATTTAAATGCTCGTTCGAGAACACACGAAAGGAGATTACTGGAGGGCGTATAAGGTTCCTCCTCCCATTTTCAAAGGATAATAAGTGCCAACATCTTCTGAATTTATCCAAGAATGTACGGTACGAGTGCTCGAGATGGACAAAAATGTTCTTACTATCTACAAAGAAGCTGTAATTCTTAGTACATTAAACACACTGTAGTAAAATCGAGGAGCGAGTAGGCTGAAGTATACGAAACCGTGGAAATCTTCACTCGACCCTTTGTTATCGGAAGACGCATTTTGGTCCAATTTAATTCGTTTTATAACAAATAACGCAAAATTTATGCTAATTATAAACTTTTAATAAAATTTCAACACGAAATAAACATTTTATACAAAAATCATTAAAAACATTTTGCATATTTACATTTCGAATCGACATTAAAATCCAAAAAAATCATAAATATATTTTTTAATTTGAAAATAAATATTTTAAAATTGATCAAATATATTAATTACATTTCATATATTTTTTTGATTTTTTTCTGCTGGTAAAAAAACTGATTGTACTTGAAATTATCACAGAAAAATTAGCTGAAAAGTTGCATTTTTTGAAATTTACCTCTTTTATTGAGTGATTTTTATCCCATACTTTTTAAGAATTTCATTTTTAAATTCTAAAAGAAACTGGAACAAATGGAATTTCGACTCAACTTTTGATTCGAGTGATTTCGACGTTAGCCAGTTTTCTATGTATCTCGTCCTCTCTTAATCTCTCCTCCTCCTCGTCCAAGTAGGATGCTGATTCTTGACAATCCACCAAACCGTAACGTTCGCAAACCAATTTTTTCTGATCGAAAACCGTGCCGTTGCCACATAGAAACATAATATCGATGACACTATTGTTTTCGCCGGGCGTACATATATGAAACATCTGGCAATCTGTTTCCGCATCCGCGTAATAACCACCCAAACTCTTACCGATACACGAGAAATTGGTTTTTGGAAGATTATGGTAAGAATAACTAGGGGGCTGCTGCCTACGAAATCTCTTAAGTTCGTAATTGTTAACGTTCTGACAATGGGCTATGTATTGTTCGCATTGTTGTTTCTCTTCGTTAAAGTATGTATCGTTTGGGCATTCGATTTTGTAACTTAACATCCTACCGTCGTTGTTAAGCAGACATTTGTAGTACATCCTGCACCCGCTTTGCACGTCGGCATAGTTGTTACCCGGCTGTTTGTCTTGACAAAAATTCAATTCGTGTTCCGAAATCGATCGAGGATCATCTAAGAAAGATGTCTGAAACGTGGAAAAAAATTTGATATTTTTTTCATTTTTTTCGAATTTTTTCTACAAAAAATATCCTTACCTTTACGAAATTCCAACCTTGAAAGATAAAGAGTAGACAGATAATTTCTACAGAAAAGAAACAAGAAACAAACAAGGACAGTGAATTAAAGTGTACAAAACGTGTTTATGGTGTTTTTAGAATCGAGTTTTATTATATCTTTGTTCTAAAAAATGTTTATAAATACCTGTGAAATTTATAAGATTCATAACACTTTATTTTCTTCTTTGAAAAAAAAATCCAAAATATCCTCAACCAAATTCTTCTATCATAATTCCTGTGTGATTGACATCCTGTAAAATGGAAATTGTAATTTTTTAGAATTATCTGCAAAACCACTTAACGAAATGAATTTTGAATATTAAATTAACAGGTTTTTGGCATTTAAATGACAATAGTTTCAATAATGTAATCCGTTGTGTAATGAAAAATACCGTATTGTATTTTCTAAACAATTCAAAATTTTTTAAGGAAATTGGCAGCGTGTTTATAACATCTCTAGACTGTTTTTTTTTTCCTTAATAAAAACACTTACTACTCCCAACTATATTGTTACACTTGATTACCTCTGACTATTTTTTATTTGAAAAAATACACAAATAAGGAATTAGGGTTAATGAGCAAGTGTATTTTAAAAAAGGCAATAGAACTGTGTGTTTTTGTCTTTAAAAAAGAGCAGAACTAGAGACACTTAAATGCACTTTTTATTTGAAAAAATACACAAATATATGTCTCTAGTTCTTCTGTCTTTTTTAAATAAAGGCACAACTGTACCTGGTTCTGTTGTCTATTTAATGAAAAAAACACAAATATCTCTAGTTCTGTTATTTTCTTGAAAATACACTCGACTATCTATCTCTAACCATATTTTCCTCCCAAATATAAAAATGCACTTAACTATTCCCAGTTCTGTTGTTTTTTTAAATAAAAACGCACTTAGCTTTATTTCTATTGATTTTTTTAAAAATAAAAATACAGTTTTCTTCAATAAAAGATAAATGTACAAATGTACTTAGTCACATTGTCTTTTTCTTATTATCAAAAACTTGACTATCCCAGGTTATCCCGCGTTTTCTTTAGCGAAGAACTCGATTTTATATCCTGTCTCTAATAAAAATCTATTTTAACACAATATTTTGTAAGCTTTCTTTTGTGAAACCTTGACTATCCCCGTTCGCTTTTTTATTTTTAGTGAAAAACGTGACGATCTATAGTCACCCAGTCTTTATTTTATTAAAATAGCATTATTTTCTAATAGAAAGCGCCAGACTACCTCTAAAGAATTCTCTATTATTCTTTACTAAAATATCATTATCTCGACCACTTCTATCCTGACTTACCTTGTCTTTCGTAAAAACTTGATTATCCTAGACATCACGTGCGTTCTCTCCTATAAAATTTAATTTGCCAAGTTCCTGTCTTTTTAGTAAAACCTTGCGTTTTTTACACGTGAGTATTCATAATTGAGTCTTTACCCTCTCATTTACTGTCTTCACTCGTTGTCTATTCTCGCCCAATACAGATTGAACCTAGACAAACTAATGAATTCGGCTCCCTTTGGGAAGATTGAACAATTAATTTTTAATACTTATAATGATTTCTGGCTCTTTAAAACTGTGCATCCTTCTAGTGTCTTGTTTATCCTAAACCAAACCACACCTACCCTTAGTGCTTTCCCTGGCGAAATACATGTTTACCCTAATCCAATACGTCACTGTCTCTATCCCTACTAATGTCTGTACTCTCACCAAATACTTAGGTATCCCCATTCATTTACCTTTTACTTTCACGAAATGCTTGACTAGCCCTTAAGGCTGGTATACACGGTAAGGAAATCCTCAAAGGATGTGCTTAACAGACGAAAAAAACTCGGATATAACTGGCTGGATCGAACATAGTAATTTACAAAACTTATTAAAATATCTCCCAACGTATAAAGAATTATTTTTATTTAAAAATGGATAGATAGAAAAAAAAATCACAGTTAATCCTCAAAGGATTTCCTTACCGTGTATACCAGCCTTTAGTCACCCTCACAATTGCTAGTCATTCACCCTCTTCTCTCATCATTTATTTACTCTCGATTATTCCTAACCAAACATTCGTATAGTAAATGACGAGTCAATTGCCCTCTACTTTCACAAAATAAAAACTAATTGACTTAGAATAGCACGTGTTTGATTAGAGAATAGTAACTAGGAATAGTCGAGGATATTTGTGGGAGTAAAAAAGTAGCCTAACTGATTCGGGATGGGCACGTATTTGATGAGAGTAGAGGGTAGGTGATTCGCAAAATCCTTGACTATTACTAGTTACCTATTCTCTATTCTCAGCAAATACTTGACTATCCTTAGGCAAATGTATCTTTTCACTAATAAAACCAGGACTACTCACGCTTACTGTCATTTTTAGAAAATTCTTTGATAATCTTAACGTGTCTTGCTAAAAAAAAAACCTGGATTGTCCGAGTTACCTTTTGTCTTTTCTGTAGTAAAAATGCAAACTATCCTTAATCAGGACCTATCGTTAACGAAAACCATGTATTTCCTTACTTATTACCACTCGACAATATAGTCAAACATATTGCACTAAAAATTTCCAGAAAAATACTTTTTTTAATCTAAAAAAATTACCAAGTTCTAAAAATACAAAATTTGCTAGTAAAAGTAGGAAAGTGAAATGATGTTACTCGTGACTACTTGCTGAATATTTTTTACTACTGTTATCAGTGATGAATTTTCGTATTTTGAACGAGTTTTTTTTATTAATTATTAATCAATCATTTCAAAGAAATTCGTACGAAATACTTAAAGAAACACATACTTACTTTGATGTTTAAATTAAAGTTGGAATTTTTGTGCGTTGATTGGAACAATTTCACTAACAGTTGTGAGATTGTTTCGCAATGTAAGCAACCTTGCCACCTGAAAACTTGTAAAGTGGGTCACATCGCCTCCAGCAAAAATGACCAGGAATAAAAAAAAAAATTTCTTTAAATTAATGGAGGAAAATAGAAAAAAAATTAGCGGTATTTTTCAAATATGGCTCACTAAAAATCACTTTTTTAAAAAGAATAAAATGCACAAAATGCCAATTAAACGTTACAGTTAACAAACCAGCGAAAGTATTTAAAATTTCAAAATTAAAATTTTTCGTGTGAAATTTTTAAAAACTCAATTTTAGTTCGTATATATTTAATTTTGATTCGTGAGAGAATTAGTGAGCTTTTTGAATTTCATATTAAAAAATAAATAAAAATGTATTTTTGGAACTGGCAAAATTCCATTGCCACACCTTTAGCCTTGAACATCTTCCTGTAATTTCATTCATTCACTTCCTTTTTGGATGCTTCTGACTTGAAAGGCTACTTTTAAAAATTCTACAAAATTATCTTAAAGGGTTTTTTAGTTTTAAATTACATAAAGTTTCTAAAAAACATTTTTTCCATTTAAAAATAAGAATTAAAGTGTGTGAAAACTTCAAAAATTTCACCTCATCTCTTTCCCTTTCCAAAAAAAAAACATATGGACTCAAACAACACAATATTTTAAGATTTTTTTTGAACAATTTTATTTTAATTTCTCTTCATACAGACTATAATCTTGTTTTCTTTGTTTTTTAAATGTAAAATACATCAAACAATTCAAAAAACATCAGTGAACTCCATTAGGAGAACTTGAGCACATTAACGTGGTTTTTAACATAAAATATACAATACAATTAAACCTTTATATGCACAAAACATTGCATAAAACATAATATGATTGCAAGTACAAGTGAATTACAATATTGTAATTTCACATGCAATTCTCTTGAAAACCATGACAGATAATTCCAACAGTTAAGGTGGAAAGGTTTAGAAGTCTGTGAATTTTACAGATAAAATTCTCAAATTTTGAAGAATGTTGCCAAGAGTTTTAATTACTGGAGCAGTTTGACGACAAATATTTTCCAATCTCGAGCTTAATCCGATCTGCATTACGTTATTTTCTTTGTATGAGATGACTGGAATCTGTTCGATTTTACCGTCCAAAGTATTTCTATCGTTGGAAATCCCTTTAGTAATTGTTACGTTTAGCATTGTTTAAGGTGGTTTGGTACAAAGATTAAACAATAGGAGGTAATATCAAGAAAAATGCAAGGTGACGACAATAAGAGCAAGGAAGCGAGAACATAAAAGTGCAAAACGACAACCATATGAACAATTTAGACAGTACAAAAAAATTAGAAAAGAGGAGAAAATGGTTAACATTTGATGGTTATAATCGTACAAAATAATTTAAAATTATAATTATTTAACAATCTTTTTTTCTTACATAAAAACACATTAAAAACTCCAATTATCCAGATAACTAGTTTAAGCAAATATCTATTTTTTCTATCAAAATCTCCAATATATATGCACGTACATAATTATCAAAAATGTACCTGTGAATGAATATAATTTATTTTTAACAAAGTCCGAGGGAAATCTAGATAACTGGAATTTTAATGTATTGTTTAACTTTTATAAAACTTCATTCAAATAGAACTTTCCTAATAATCAACAATAATAAAACAATTACATTTTATGGGAAGCCAACTGTATTTTTTTAGAAATTGAATATAAAGCGAATGTTTCTTCTGTTCCGAAACAAACTATAGATGTGTATAATGGCAGTAAGGACATCTAGAAGTAAGGCATCGTCACTCCATGCACATTTTCTGTTTTCTTTAATGAAAATGGAGGCGTCTACATTGTTGCCGAGTACATTAAATGGTTAACACCTAATGCATACAAAACATGCTTACATTGTTCAAATAATAAATTATATATTGTAACAAACATGGTTTTTGTATTAACAACGTGTAAGCACCACACACTCCACATATCTCTGAGTGTAGAGAAACAAGAGATAACAAGTAACATTTAAAACTGGTATGTGTCTCCATATAACTGTTGTGTTAAAAAATTTGGTATATTTGATGGGCAAATCAAATTTGGGATGTGGAATCCTTTGGCACGGTGTGGTAATGGAACAATAAACTATAACAATGGCAGCCGTTCTTGTCCGCCACAATGCACTATGTCCAAGTTTTCCTAAAAATACTTCCTAAAGTATGTAGAAAAAAATTATTCAAAATTAAAAATATGTATATTAAGTGTATATAAAAAAAATTATGAAACAAATTTTTGTTCTTCTCTTATAAATGAAAAATGATCTTCATAAATATATTTTTATGTAAGACAAGGTGCACTAGCAACTGGAGCTTGGGGCTTGGGTTTTGGTTTGATGTTGTGCTTTTTCATATATTCTAAAAATTGATCAGGCAATTCAGCCAGCACTTCCTTCGCCAGCAATACTTGACTTTTACTCCAATTTTCTCCAGATACAAATTCTCTAAATGGCACAAACTAAAAGAATATATATTTATTAGATATGTAATCTTATTCTTTACTATTTACAAAGCTAAAAATCAATAGATAAATATAAATTTATAGGTCTAGATACTTTTGGTCACTGTATGGATTCAATAGATTTAACTCTCAAACCATTATACTAATAATGATGATAATACTAATGATTTACTATTACTATTACATCCATTACTAACTTCTATCTTTTTATTTGCATCCAGGGAATACAAAATATTTAAATTTTGAACTTTCCAGATTAGTTGGGTAATTAATTCTTATCAAATATCTGGATATTTAACATAATTTTAAAAAATAGAATTATATCCAGTTTTGAATTGCTTTAGAACTTAATCTACTCAGGTGTCAAATTAAATAAATTTTTTAATAGAGAGTATGTATGCCTTTGGAAACAAACAACCGTCATCAGTCATCGAAATGCTGGAATTCTCAAAGCTGAAGAAATCCTACTTTGCCATGATGCCCAACCATTTTGGATTTGCTACCAAGTGATTGCATGCATTAGGGCATTTACAGTTATTTGCAATGGCTGAGGAAGTAAAGACACTGGCCCACCACTCTGGAGGGCTTGGGTTTGAATCTGAGTCGAAAAGCTCGGGAATTTTTCACAAACAGTCTGACCTGGCTAGGTTGGGCCCAGTCCTTTACCAGCCAGCTACTCAAACCCATAACAGATACAGAACAAAGACCCACAGGGTGGAAAGAGTTAAAACAGGCTTTGAAATTCCAAGTACATTTGATTATATACTATCCATCTATTCTATATACAAGCTTGGGCTATAACTTTTTTCTTATTTAGTAACATCTATTTTCTTACATTTATCATATATTAACAGAAAACAACACACGCCAGTTCTCTATACAAGAGAAAACATCTCAGAATTGAACAAAGGCAGACAAGTGCAAAGCAAACTCCAGCATCTATCAAAGCATGTGAATAATCAATTCCCAATAGTGAACTGCTTATCATCACGAAACAATCTACAATTAATACAATCAATTTTAATTAGTGATGTAATGAATATTCAGTTACTATTCGGTATTCGGCCGAATACCGAATACCTAAAAACAGAAGTAAGAAATAACAAAAACACAGTAAATTAATCATTTTGGTATTTAGATTTAATGTTATCGGGTTAGTGTTGTTTGTTTATATTTATTTATAACTTATAACATGCACAAAATAAAAAAGAACATAATATTAGTCACTTGTATTCACAATTTATAATTACGAAGATCAGCACACGTACACACCTATTCGTTCGAGAATTGTTGTACATCTGAGGGTCTGACCCTGCCTATCTTTCTTTTTAAGCGCTCGTCTTTGCTCTTTCCTCTATCGCTCTAGTCCACGTATGCCTATGCATACATCATAATACGCCCTCATGATACTTTCGATTCATCACTTTTTCGTTGTAGATTTCCCATTTTACAATTACGTGACTCATAGCCTGGTGATAACGGACAAAAGAGACATTCATTCATTCATTCATTTCTTTATTAACGCACACAATGGTACATGCCGGGTTCCGCAGTGAGCACTACCCGGTGATAACAAATTACAATAATAAAGATACAGATAGATATAGGTGTTACAAAATACATAATTAATTATAATATAAAGGTAAAATACACAGGCGTAATAGGTACACAATACAATAACACAATACAATACAATACAGAAAACACTGACGATCGAGCGGTGTCTCGAAGATTGTGCTTGGTGCGATTTCAGCTAAAATCCAGTCACATTCGACACCAATACACAAAGTCCATCCTTAAAAAGAGACAGCCATAAGCAAAATAGGATGAAGAAAAATGTTCTTCAGCACTAATGTATATATTGTGTACTGTAAACTTAGTGCTGCAGTCTTGATCATCTGTCCGCACGTAAACAGTACACTTTGGTAGAGAATAACTACTGAATAATCAGGATAAATTACACTTATGCCAGACATCCTGAGGCTTATGATGTGTAACATGATGGCTGCTGAAATTAGAATTATTTGATGAATCGGAATAAGATGGTATCGTATCATACTCAAGAGAGTGATTGAGTACAAAGCTGACTAAAAGCCACTGACTGTTGTACGTGCAAAGTATTTGGT
>NW_019385409.1:114295-125000 GCF_000671375.1 Centruroides sculpturatus
GTAAATTACTGTACACAGTGTATTCATTAATTTTCATTTTCATGTAGTAAAGGCTCTATGCCTTCATAAAGGATGTACTTTTCCTTTGTTTAAGGGTATTTGGGCAGTTTATTCTCTGTTGTATTCTCAAGTAAACAATACATACAAGTACAGTACAGTATTTTCTGAGGAAACACTCATACTTATTTTTTTTAACCCCATTTCCGATAACCAGGCATTTTCACAAACTCGGCCACCCTTCGGTCCACATTAGGCCGAGTTTTCGAGGCTCTACTGTAATATCTACGTAATTAATTTGTTTATTTTCTTCAACTTCAATATCATACTGGATGTGAGAATTCAGAGAGGGCCATTCTGAAAATTCTCAAAGTTGAGAAGAAGAAGAGAAAAATAGAGAAATTAGTGTTTTTCAACTTTAACAAGTTTCTAAAAACTGAAAAACATCCGATTTTGAAAGGAAGTTGATTTCCTTTCCCAGGCCAACTCATGATGAGTTGAGCTTTTGCACACGTTACTGAAGAGAAAATAAAAGGGACGATTTCCTGCCCATTGAGGCAGTCCATTGGAACAAGGTATTGCCATACAGGGAAATCCAATATACGAAAGGCAGTCCGTTGGAAAAAGATTGCCACATGCAAGAAGTCCAACATGCGAGATAAGATATTGTCATACAAGGCTGTTATAAGAATCCGAAAGGAAGTCATAAAACATAGTACTACATTCGAAATATACAAGAAGTATACAAGAGAAGACTTAAAAGGACTTCCCAAAGAAAATATTAGAAGAGAAATAATCAAGGAAGGAAGAAGACCCTCAAATAGATATAGAAAAAGATATGAAAGACCTAAAGNAGTCATAAAACATAGAACTACATTCGAAATATACAAGAAGTATACAAGAGAAGACTTAAAAGGACTTCCCAAAGAAAATATTAGAAGAGAAATAATCAAGGAAGGAAGAAGACCCTCAAATAGATATAGAAAAAGATATGAAAGACCTAAAGAAGAAGGTAATATGACCAGAGATATTGTTGTGAACTCTTTCACGCATTAGGTTTAGAGATAATCTTAGGTTTAGATTCATTCTTTCGTATAATTTTATATTTTTGATCCATTAAATATTTTGATTTGTTATATAAATATGGCTTCTTCAATATTAATGTTAGATATTCAAGAGTTTAGGGATAACGCATGTTAATCCGTGTATAAAATAATTGATTAACTGGTGTCGGGACTCCTGATGTAAGGAAAAGGTGATTACGCAATCATCAAATTCCGCTTTTAATTTAACATATTAGTTAAAGCCCTCCACACTTGATTTCTTTGAATAGAAAAACCATCCTTGTAAGACAGAGGGCTATTCTAGAGAATAGTTGCCAAGTAAGTGATACTAGAGTCTTACCATTCCGTATCCACGGCTAGCCCCTCACATGGATATTCTTATTTATATTATTTATAAAATTACGGACAATTTTCTTGTTTGGTATTTAACCTGTTTTTTTGCAATTGTGCACCCTATTTTCTGTATTCTTTAATTGTGAGTGTTTTAATTATATTATGTATTTTTTATTACTTTCTACAAGATTGTCAGTTAATTTTAATTTCTTATCAAAATTGTAAACTTGTTTTATTAAACACATATAGCTCTTGGAACATATGTATCAATAATAAACCTACTTATAGTCTTCTAAGTGTTTTTAAAAAATTTTATTACAGTTTTTTTCATTATATATTAATACGTCTTTGTAATATTTAGATGTAAGTCAGATTTAAGTAAGATGTATTTTCTCCTTTTTTTTTGTGATTTATATACTTGAAAATTGTAAGTGATTGTTTTAATTTGGGTAGTACCTATGTTGTCATGTTCTAATTTTTTAATTTTTGTTACTTTTCAAAAACAGCACTGAGGAGGGGTTGGAACATATTATACTAACCCGAAATGCATATGTAGCTCAATTTGAAAATAAAATCCTGATTCTAACTGAAAATTGCCGAGAGACTGTCTACCATAATTTGTGGATTACAGAGACATTTTACATTGAAATCTAACATACAGAAGTCCAAATTATATTATTATTACCATAATAGATACAGTATACTGTATTACCATTAAGAAATAATTTTATGGCAATATATGATGTTACATATGATGATAAATTAGAATGGATTTTATAATAGATTCTTAAACAGACTTGGTACTTTTTATGGGACTGAATTATGACCCCGCAGATTATACTAACGACACTTGGTTATAACGTCAAAAATTTGCCAGTCCCATGATGACGTTATAATCAAGTTAAACTGTATAATTGTATTTATATGTTATTCTTTATATATTATTTATATGTTAATGATTGTTATGTACAAGTAAATGTACAATAATTTTCAGAAATTAAATCTTCTTATATGTCCAAAATAAAAATAATCTATCTTCTCTAACTTGGAGTATGTAAACTTTGTCATGCCATCCTTTAGAATCACTTAATATTTATACTCCTAATTAACATGAACAAAATGTTTCAATGTTAGTAGGAATATAACAGACAATAAAATCTAAAACAATAAAACAAATATATCTATTTTTATTGAAACTGGAAAAAATTCTGTGCCCCAAGAACATTTTCACACCTCTCTTCTCACCACATTCTAACTCCGACTTCTCTTCCATTTATTATTCTAGTGCAATGCAAGGTTTATTGGAATTTTAAGATGTTTAGTGTAAATGTCAGAAAACTTCATAAAAATCCTGACATTTCTGATCCATAATACAATTGACATAAGCAAGAACCTAAATCCAGAATTATCTGAAAAAACGGAATCAAGTAAAGTTGTTGGACATCTCTACCAGTTTGTATTCAAAATAACTTCTACTTGCAAAAAAAAAATTCAATAATGTTGTTGGCATTTATGATGGAAATTAACCTAAAAGGAGACAAAATTACCTGGAAACATGATTAATGACAGGTGAGAAATTAGTAGGACCATACAATTGCACTGTGCCAATTTTCTGTTTATAAGCTTCTAAAACACCATCAATGCCTACACAAAAAGGATTACTCATATTTCCATTCTGAAAATAATAACTATAGTTAGCATGAAACACTTTAAAACAGAATAATAAAATATAACATTTGAACCATTAATGTATTACCAAAGGAAATTCGTGCGAAACTACTCCGTCTGGTGGTAAACGTGCACCAAAACCCAATGCTGGAAATAACTTGTCACTGTCGTAATCTTGAATGATTTCGCCTACTGATTTTATCGCCAGAGTATACACATTGGGATACGGAGAATACAGGTAGTGAAGAGATTGTGGTTCTGATGGATCGCCGTTAGAAGCAGTAAAATCAATGGCAACGGTAAAATTAATCTGGGTTCTGAAAAGTTTGAAATAAATCTTTTTTCAGTTTGCAAACATTTCAGTATTTTACATAGTATTAATTTATTTACAAAGGCTAAATGATAAATAAGACCTTCATTTTTAAAAAACTAACTTAAGAGAATAATGTGAAAACCTGAGGGCCCTAGGCCTCATTTATTAATTTTTATTAAATATGTTTAAATATTCACACAAAATAATACTTTGTTTTGGTGAAAAAGTGGTGTTTTAGTCGTGGGAAAGGATAGATTACAGATGCTACTTCCGTTAAAGGAAGTCCGTTCATCCTCTGTTTTTCCCTTATCCGTTGAAAATCTCGCTCAGATGGGAAATGGTTACCCCTCATTCATCCCCCTTTCATCCGTTCTCACGAAAGAGTTACTGAACGATGATTGGACGAAATTTTGAGATAAAAGGAGAAATTAGTCAGAATTCGAGGAGTTCTCCGACCGATTTGAAAGTGTCCAGACTCCACATACGTTTCCTCCTGATGGCCAACGCCCATAACGGAGTCCGATAGACTAAGTCCCGAGTCTACACTTAGAAGAAGTGATATTTTTATANACTTTTCCGAAGGTTTTAACAGTACACTCAACCGGAAGCTCAAAAATGGAGTTCCAAGGCCGACCGGAAGTAGAGCCGATAATTCTGTTAATAATGAACCGATGACCCCCAAATTTTGTGTCCGAAGACAACATGGGAAGACATATTATATGCGGTAACGAAAACCGGTTAATCGAAAATGCAATTTCCGGATAACCGAATAAAGTGGTTTTTCGGCCGTAATTTAAAAAGTTTTATATTTAAAAGGTCCTACTTGACGTAAAAATAGTCCTTCAACCTTCCGGTTCACAAAAATATCAAACACATTAAAAGTAAACACTTAATAACGCAAAAATCACAATATAAAACCAGAGCTCAATTGACAGCATCCTATCCATCTGACTTATCGAATCGCTCACCCGGACAAAAGAGACAGGACATCGGTATAAGTCACAGTTATGATTTCACAGATTCGAAACGGCTTGGTAGCCCAAACGACCCCAGGCTTTCGCCCGTGCACGCTAAGTGACTTTCATTACAAGCATTTATCTTTCCGAAGTCTATGACAACAATTGTTTGGCATTCACGGCTGTGAATTTCGCGCCAATAAGCTGCCTCGACTTGTTCGAGGCAGCTTATTGAGTTGATAACATAATTGACTTGTTTGATTATGTTATCAACTCAATTTCATATTTATTTTCACATTTTCACTTTGCAGTCCTATTCTGTTCTTCCGTTATTTACACGTGTAGGTCATTTCATTGTTATCCACATTTGATATCATCACTTATCACATACTGCCGTGACGCTCTTGTCTGAACTGTCAAGAATTAATGCAATTGGCGAAGCATAGTGACAGTGGGCCAATAGAGAGCAGGGTCCTTGCCATAATGTGGTTTGTGCGCCAATTTTCGTACGTGCGTTAATCAAGCCGAATAGTTCGGCTGAATATTCGGCTATTCAGCCACGCTCCTGGCCAAATATTCGGCCTGAGACCGAATATACTATTCGTTACAACACTAATTTTAATATAAATTATTGACTTAATAACTTACCTGTACGATATCTCTTTCAGCAAATTTGCCCCTACTACTGAGCCTGACGACATCTCCATCAAGTTCTTCCATGGCTAAGAACGAATCAAAAATAATAAAATACGTATTTATATTTTATTGAATCCTAAATTATTATAAACAAAACTCACCAGAAAAATCTGCATTGCCAACTCCCACAATTATTATTGACATGGGAAGTGTTGCCGCATGCACGATTGCTTCTTTGGTAAGCGACATGTCGGATATTATTCCATCAGTGATAATCAAGAGGACAAAATATTGAGAACCATCTCTGTAGGCTGATGCAAATCTAATTAAATTATGAAAGTTATATTAAAGATGATGAAACAAATTATCATGTAAAAAGAAAATAAGGAACAAAAGGACTGACACAAACCTGAAAAATGAGTACTGTAGATTTGACTGAAATTTTAATATTTTGTAGTTCTAGTGGTCGCAATCAAAAGTCTTTATAGGCACAAAATCAAAAAATGGGCAACTTTTGAGTTATCAAGCATCCAAGATACAAAAACGGAATAATTTTTGCATATGCTGAGGCCTTAAATTTTTTTTTTTTTTTTTTTTTATCAAAGTATAAAACGTTTTCAAAAGTTATTGATGTTCAGCACTATGTGGATTTCCTTGTGGGAAAATCATTCATCATGTAATACAAGTGGGTTTGATTCTCACACTGTTTTGATTCAGATCCCACTAATGGATTCAAAATGCTCCTGTAAGTGAAGCTTGGGTGTCCTTCTCTCAAGACATTCCTCTGAGACTTAATAATGGTTGATTTTATATTTTGAAACAAAAAAGATTTATGGCCTCACAACATGTGCATGAATTATGCAGTTTTTGCATCTTAGATGATTGATAACTCAAAAACCTTCTTTTGATTTCCTGCCTTTGGCATTTTCATTATAACTACAAAATATCAAAGATTCAGTCAAATCTACCAGGACACATTCGTACCAGGTTTCTGCAGGGTCCTTTATTAATAATATTAATACAGTTTAACCCAATTATAACATCATCGGATGTAATGTCAAATTTTTAATTGGTCACGTGATTTTACTATACTAGATAATGTTAAAAAACCAACTTGTAATGACATAAAACCCTGTTTTAACATCATATTTAAAGCATTCCTAGATTTACAAAATTAGATTACGAATTTTATTTAACAAAGAAAATACAGTACATGTACTACATATTCAGTTTCTAGGATCAGAGTCCACTTCCTACAATGACTGTGGTGGAAAACTCACCACCTGACTTAGGTGAGGTGAGGTTCATCATATCTTTAAACGTGTTAGTCTGCATAGTTACTCGTGTTATTTTATACAGATGCAGATATTGTTGAGCAAATTAAATCTTCAGACTAAAAAAATGATGATGGTGAAGATAAAACATCAGACAGAGAAAATGAAGTGCTGTCAACTAGGAAAACGCGTAATACAATAAGATTACTGAAAATGTTTTATAGGTCTTGGAAAACTTCATCAAAAATAATGAATAAAGTGTATGATTTAGAAAATGACATTAGTGAAGTTTAAAATGTTTCATTGTTTCACACAATTGGCGACCAACTCAGTACGCCAATAACATTAATAAAGTTCGGTTAGTTCAATATGCTGATCAGGTCCGTCAAGAAGACACCTTGTGACAAATCAACGAGTTGTTGGCTAGAAGTAAACTTCTTCTGGCAGTTGAAGAACAGACAGCAAGATGAATCTACTCTCGACTTGAACTTTGATGAAACTGATGTATATCTCAAAGTTCCTGTGCTGAAGTGAACTTAAATCTCCCGCTTTGACATTAACCTTTTTTATAGCCATCGACAGCGGGATGGATGAACAATCGGCAATTACTTGGCCTTAACTTTATGCAAATATGCAGGTATTTTCATTTTCATAAAGAGGATGAAGACTCGGGACTACTCATTTATGCAAATATGCAGTATGCAAATATGCAGTGTGGTGTGATCCTCGACCAATGAGTGATTAGCTGCTCTATCGGAGTCCGCTGGTGGTGTGATGATCTGACGACCAATCAGCGGCCACGCATTCGAAATCCAACGGTCTTTCTTGGCCGTTACTAGTTTAAAAAAACAATGGGAATCTTGTTCTTACACTATCCTATTCCGACATTTTTAGGTGAAAAATACCTACAATCTAAAATAACTGACTTTTTTAAGTGAATATTGTTATTGTGTCTTTTTAATTGGCAAACATTAGTTTTAACCTTTTGTTGTCTTTTGATTCAACATTCTCAAAACCAGAAGTGCCACCATTATTAAAACTTAAGACAAATAGAAATTTCTTATAATTAAAAATTTCAAAAATTACCTTTTATATCAATGTAAACTTAAACATTAAATCAATTTTATTTACATTATTAACATTTAGTTTGCACTTTTATACATATGATGATAAATTATTATTACCATTTCAATGTAAAACATCTCCGTAATCCACAAATTATGGTAGACGGTCTATCAGCAATTTTCAGTTAGAATCATGATTTTATTTTCAAATTAAGCTACATATGCATTTTGGGTTGGTATAATATGTTCCAACCCCTCCTCAGTGCTGTTTTTGAAAATTAACAAAAATTAAAAAATTAGAACATGACAACATAGGTACTACCCAAATTTTAAAACAATCACTTACAATTTTCAAGTATATAAATCACAAAAAAAGGAGAAAACACATCTCCTTAAATCTGACTTACAACTAAATATTACAAAGAAGTACAGTGGAACCCTGGTTAACGAACGTCCTGGTTAACGACCAAATTGGTTAACAAACTTTTATTTTGCAAAAATTTTGTCTCGGATAACGACCGTAACGGTATTTTGTGTCAAATTTTAGTTGGTGTTAGGCATGCGCAGTTAAGCATTGCTTTTCCGAGTGTTTGTGCTATACTTATTTTTTCAGTTTTGTGATTTATGTATTTAATCAATATGGCATCCAAGAAAGAAAAAAGTCATAGGGGCAATAGAAAATGACAACGCAATATGAACGACAATGCGCTATCGCATTTGAGAAAAATTTTCATTAAAAGAGTAAGACAATCAACTTTAGATCAATTTCTTATTCCTTACAGAAAAAGTTTGTTTGTTTTGTTAAGTTATGGCAACGCAACACTTGGGCGATCTGCCTAGGGGAATGCCTTCTGGGAGATGTTTTTAAGGGAAACTGGCCCCTATTTAGGCATTACAGATGTGGAGAAAACCTGGAAAACTCCACGTGGCCAGCCCGTCTGAGCGAGGTGCGAGCTCACAAACAAACTCCCTGTGTTCAGGGTACGAAGACCGCTTAGCCACTGATGGGCTTTCTTACTGAAAGGGACTTTGACTCAAAGAATTTTCCGATGAAGTGCTACCCGTTATTTTTTTGGAGGGGATTCCCCTTCTAAGCATTAAGGTTCGTATATCTCCACTTTTCTGCCACCAACTACAACAAACAAAGGTATGTACAGTGCTATTTTATTAAACAAAGTTTACATGTTTGTTGCTGTAATGATAGATACTGTGTTTTCCTACATTTTCATCAAAGAAAATCTGCTGTATATACAAATAAAATCACAAAAATTTCGGAGATTAGAACGGATTAATTGCATTTGCATTAATTTCTATGGGAAAAATTGCTTCAGTTAACGAACAATTCAGTTAACGAGTGGAGTCGCGGAATGGATTAAGTTCGTTAACCGGGGTTCCACTGTATTAATATATAATGAAAAAAACTAATAAAATTTTTAAAAACACTTAGAAGACTATAAGTAGGTTTATTATTGATACATATGTTCCAAGAGCTATATGTGTTTAATAAAACAAGTTTACAATTTTGATAAGAAATTAAAATTAACTGACAATCTTGTAGAAAGTAATAAAAAATACATAATATAATTAAAACACTCACAATTAAAGAATACAGAAAATAGGGTGCACAATTACAAAAAACAGGTTAAACACCAAACCATGTTTAACTAAACACACTATTTAATTCAATATATAGCACACTCTACCAACTACCAACTTATACCACTGGTAGTCAATTTGCATACCTTCAGAATTATTATATTATTTTTTTGCTGTTTTTTTATTTCTAAATGTTCTTTAAATTTTCTTTTATAAATGTCTTTTTCATAATGTAAAATTTTTATATTATTGCAATTAATTTTAAAGTTATTATTTATTGTATTGTTATACCATGGGAAATTCTTGTATTTTAATTGAATAGCTGCTTCATGTTCTTTTACCCTAAGGCTGTGTACACACTAGGCATTTTGCGTTGCATTGCGTTAAACGTGCGTTAGCAGCGTACACACCAGGCGTTAGACGAGCGTTTAGTGGAGCATACGCACTGGCTCAGTTTGGAAATGGACGTGAAAGTAATTTTTTGCGTGCCCCTCCTCCATCGTCGCTATAAAAGACAATGGCAGAGGCAAGGAGAATTTTGGATGCACCCAATATTACGAGATAGACTGACACATGGAATGTTTGCGACATTGTATCCAAAACTAAGACAAAATAAACCCAAGTTTTTTAATTCTTTTAGAATATCTATAAAATCCTTTGACAATGGTTGGTCTCTTTTAGATTTCATCATTAAATAGATCAGTATCAAAATGATCGTTCTCCATTTCGGCCAACGTACGTCCACTCTACCCGAAAACGCGCGATCGAATGTACAGTGACATGGCAGCACATATATCTCAAAGCGCTCGGCTGACGCCCGCAAAACACGTGTTTTAAGAAAAATCTACAAACGTGCGCTTGGCCAAAAGCGTACGTTTGAGTGTGTACGCCTATGAAGAACTCTTGGTTCATCAAACGCACGTTTAAAAACACCTAGTGTGTACGCAGCCTAACTTCCAAAATACATCCTGTTTCATCTATATACATATATGGGTTCTGGCAATTACATTGTAATTTATACACTACACCAGCATTTTTAAGGAAATCTATTTTATTGTTGTTCCTCTTATTAATATATCTATAAATATTATGTGAAATCTTATTGGCCAAACAGATTTTATCTTTTTTAAGGCTATTACTACAATATTCAAACATGCTTTTATATGTGGGAAATTTTTATTTGTTTTTTCTTGTTTATATTTTATATTATACCTGTTCCTTAAAAATTGTGCTTTCCATGTAGTAAGTTTAAATTTTGGGTAATCATTCTGTATAAATTTTGTTTCTAATTCTTTTAATTTAATTTATTTATTGTGATCATCCAAAATTTGTGTATGTATGTTTTTTAATTCCATAATATATGTGTTCTTTTTCATATATTCGGGGACATATGAATAGTAATTTACACTTTTGTTTATGTTACATGGTTTTTTAAATAAAGTCAAATTTATCAGGATTGTTTATTATAGTACAGTAGAGTCTCGAAAACTCGGCACTCCGGATAACTCGGCCACACCCTGGCAGGGCAAAAAAATCCTTAGTTAATTAATTTTCATGATAAAGACAGCTTTATGCCTCATGAAGTATTTTTCTGAGGTCTGTCTTATCAGGTAAATTACTGTACACAGTGTATTCATTAATTTTCATTTTCATGTAGTAAAGGCTCTATGCCTTCATAAAGGATGTACTTTTCCTTTGTTTAAGGGTATTTGGGCAGTTTATTCTCTGTTGTATTCTCAAGTAAACAATACATACAAGTACAGTACAGTATTTTCTGAGGAAACACTCGTACTTATTTTTTTTA
>NW_019385409.1:128842-150641 GCF_000671375.1 Centruroides sculpturatus
TATCTACAGAAACGAAGACGACAACTAACAGGTCGTATGTTTAGAATCATTTTGTGAGCTCTCTCTCGATCGCGCATTAGCATAGATTTAGTCGTAACCTTTAACTTGTCATATAATCGTTGTTATTGATTTTCTGTATTCGTTGTTTGGATTTATTAAATTTTACTTATGTTTATTATATAAGAATGTCTCCTCAATTCATTCCGAATCAGATCGTTATCGCGTGTTTGTCCGCGCCTCTATAAATTGACAAACTGGTGTCGGGAACCTGACGAAGGAAGAAGGTGAATTCGCTATCACCAACTTCCGCTCTAAATTATAATATAACCGTAAAGCCCTCCACACTCGTTCCCTACGACAGGGAACGGCCGTTCTTGGACGACTGAGAGCTGGTCTTACCGACTAGTGCCCGTAAGTGGCGTAGATTAAGACCTACGTCCTTGGCTACTCTCACAATAATCTGGAAATTTTAAATATGCTAGAGTTCCAGTAACCCAACTCTCAATAATTCAACATTCTGTAAAACTCATCACGTCATTAAAAAAACTCATTTAATCTAATTTTTATCTCTATAATGTAACACTAGGATCAAATGAGTTATCATTCTTCACTGATAACAACATCAATTCCACATTAACAAAAAATATAACCCTTTTTCTAAGGTGCCACTGCAAAATGCCACAATACAAACAACACTAACTCAAATATAGCCATCAAATAGCCAATAGTTTTTTTAAGTGAAATTTAATGACAAGTATGTATTAACTATGTACCATAGTGACTATTTCTATGTAAATTTGCACATATAAAACCTTTACAAAAATTCCAATATTCATGCTAGCATTCATCACTATGCTGTAAAACTTGTCATCTCATTCTGCATTAAGTTGAGTTTGCAGTAGTAAAACTCATTTATTTTCACTATGAGGGATGTCCCATAAATCTGGAACCCTAGATGATACGTTGATCTTTGCTTATTCTTTTACAGGTAAAACAAAATGCCAAGTAAGAAAGAATGAATATGAACCATCTTCCCATAGATCATACACAGCGATCTTGATACGGCCTGCTAAACTCCGATGTTTCTTGCCGACTAAAGACCACGCCATGAAAATAATCTGAATTCATTCCTCCTTGTTATGTGTAATTCTTCAACTATAAAAGAATAAACAAAGATCAACATAACTTCTATAATTCAAGATTTATAGAATACCCTGTATATATGCATTTTTTTCATTCCATGCATGAAAAAAACTTTAGTTTTCCTCCAATATGATTGTTTAGCACCCTTTACAGATAAGTCAGTCACATGCTGACTTATCTATAAAGATCATACATTTTTAATTTATTGTTTAAATATTTAGGTTGGGGAAAAAGAAATCCATTATTTTTACGTTCATTTCAAGTCTTTATTTAACATGGTTCCGGTTGTTCGACTTGGATCAAATATGCACCGTTTTGTTTTATAATTTGTTGCCATTTTAAAGGTAACTTCATAATTTTCCTCTCGTAGAAGCCCTGGTCCCTATTGACTAAGTGATTTTCGCAATCCTCTCTTGATGCCAATTTCTTATTACCAAGGAAATTTTGTAATGATAAAAAAAGATGGTAATCGCTTGGTGCCAGGTCTGGACTATAAGGTGGATGCATCAAAACTTCCCAACCAAGCTCCTGGAATTTCTGGCGAGTCACTATAGATGTGTGTGGCCTGGCGTTNCTTTTATAAATGTCTTTTTCATAATGTAAAATTTTTATATTATTGCAATTAATTTTAAAGTTATTATTTATTGTATTGTTATACCATGGGAAATTCTTGTATTTTAATTGAATAGCTGCTTCATGTTCTTTTACCCTAAGGCTGTGTACACACTAGGCATTTTGCGTTGCATTGCGTTAAACGTGCGTTAGCAGCGTACACACCAGGCGTTAGACGAGCGTTTAGTGGAGCATACGCACTGGCTCAGTTTGGAAATGGACGTGAAAGTAATTTTTTGCGTGCCCCTCCTCCATCGTCGCTATAAAAGACAATGGCAGAGGCAAGGAGAATTTTGGATGCACCCAATATTACGAGATAGACTGACACATGGAATGTTTGCGACATTGTATCCAAAACTAAGACAAAATAAACCCAAGTTTTTTAATTCTTTTAGAATATCTATAAAATCCTTTGACAATGGTTGGTCTCTTTTAGATTTCATCATTAAATAGATCAGTATCGAAATGATCGTTCTCCATTTCGGCCAACGTACGTCCACTCTACCCGAAAACGCGCGATCGAATGTACAGTGACATGGCAGCACATATATCTCAAAGCGCTCGGCTGACGCCCGCAAAATGCGCGATCGAATGTACAGTAACATGGCAGCACATATATCTCAAAGCGCTCGGCTGACGCCCGCAAAACACGTGTTTTAAGAAAAATCTACAAACGTGCGCTTGGCCAAAAGCGTACGTTTGAGTGTGTACGCCTATGAAGAACTCTTGGTTCATCAAACGCACGTTTAAAAACACCTAGTGTGTACGCAGCCTAACTTCCAAAATACATCCTGTTTCATCTATATACATATATGGGTTCTGGCAATTACATTGTAATTTATACACTACACCAGCATTTTTAAGGAAATCTATTTTATTGTTGTTCCTCTTATTAATATATCTATAAATATTATGTGAAATCTTATTGGCCAAACAGATTTTATCTTTTTTAAGGCTATTACTACAATATTCAAACATGCTTTTATATGTGGGAAATTTTTATTTGTTTTTTCTTGTTTATATTTTATATTATACCTGTTCCTTAAAAATTGTGCTTTCCATGTAGTAAGTTTAAATTTTGGGTAATCATTCTGTATAAATTTTGTTTCTAATTCTTTTAATTTAATTTATTTATTGTGATCATCCAAAATTTGTGTATGTATGTTTTTTAATTCCATAATATATGTGTTCTTTTTCATATATTCGGGGACATATGAATAGTAATTTACACTTTTGTTTATGTTACATGGTTTTTTAAATAAAGTCAAATTTATCAGGATTGTTTATTATAGTACAGTAGAGTCTCGAAAACTCGGCACTCCGGATAACTCGGCCACACCCTGGCAGGGCAAAAAAATCCTTAGTTAATTAATTTTCATGATAAAGACAGCTTTATGCCTCATGAAGTATTTTTCTGAGGTCTGTCTTATCAGGTAAATTACTGTACACAGTGTATTCATTANAAAAGCAACTTGCTGGAGACAGTGTTAGTGAAGCTATAATTTGTGAAAAGGCTAAAAATTTATACAATGACTTGTTGACCCAGACACCCAGTACAAATGCAGACAGGCAGGACTTTAATTAATTAAAGCGAGCCGAGGGTGGTTTGATAGGTTTCGTCAACGAACTGGCATTCACAGTGTCATAAGACATGGGGAGGCTTCAAGTTCAGATGAAAAAGCAGCAAAAGTATTTGTAGATGAATTCGCAGAGTTTGTAAAAAGTGAAGGATACATCTAGAATCAAGTGTTTAATTGCAATGAGACCGGTCTTTTTTGGAAAAGAATGCCTAGACGAACATACATAACCCAAGAAGAGAAAGCACTTCCTCGGCACAAGACCATGAAGGACAGACTCACTCTTTTATTTTGCACTAATGCAAGTGGTGACCTCAAAATCAAGCCACTTTTAGTCTACAGTGCTGAAAATCCCATGCCTTTAAGAGCAAAAATGTAATAAAGTCCAAACTGCCTGTACAATGGAAGGAAATAGTAAGGCATGGGTAACTCGGACTTTATTCATGGATTGGCTCACAGAAGTGTTTGCTCCTACTGTTAAAAATTATCTTCAGGAAATGGATCTTCCTCTTAGATGTCTTCTCTTAATGCAGGGGTCGGCAGCAGTCTGACTGGAACGCTTTTGGTTAACCTATGTTTCGGTTGATCGACATTTGGATAATTGATATTCTAAAGATAATACAGTAGAGCATCTGATGTTGTCTGTCTGTGAATATTTAAAAACTAAATCAATCAATTACAATAATTAAATGGATTAAACATTTTGAAGTGTAAGTTTATATCAAATTTTATCATTTACAGTTTTAATGTTAATGGATTTCATAAATATTTTATTTTTAAAACTAAAAAGGTGTTGTATCTTATCTCCTGAGAATATCACAAAAAAATGCTAAATGTTTAATTTGTGTGATAATTCAGTTATAAACATCAGTTTTAAATAAATATTACAATATTTCCATTTAATACGTGTGAATTTGTTTGATACAGTGGAACCCCGGTTAACGAACATCCTTGTTAATGACCAAATCGGTTAACGAACTTTTATTTTGCAAAAATTTTGTCTCGGATAATGAACTTAATGGCTTTTTGTGTCAAATTTGTAAGCTTGCTTTCACGAAACTTTCTGAACCACTTACAGCACATGGAATCATCAATGGCTCCCTCACCATACACAGAACATATCTTTTTTTGTGTCTGCGAAGCATTCTTGCCTTTTCAGAAATAAAAAAGCATAATATGTCGAAAATGCTCCTTATTTTCTGCCATTTGTAATGCTTAACAAAATTTTAAAAACACAACTAANATAAAAAAAAACTATATTACATAAAAATAAAAACCCAGCGAAGCAGGTCCTTGCAGCTAGTAATTATATAAAAACTTCCTGCAAGATAACTGTCATTGAATTGTATCATCAAATGCATTTGAAGTGTAGTACTTCTTTGGTTCTGCCTATTTCCTCCAGATTGGAAGTTTATAAGTATTACAGTTTAATATTTACATACCGTATTTTTATGCATAAAAGAACAAGCCCTTGTAGATGAGGCAAAATTCAGCACTATATTCCATAAGTATCTAAAAAGACTTTTAGAGTATCAGAAAAAATGTTTTTTATTTTGGCTTTCCACTTTTAATAATGATTAGTGATGAGGGGGGAAAAAAGATCCGTATCCTTTGCTTTTTAGTGGATCTTTAACGAATCTTTTATCTTAATGAATTTCATTACTTATGTGAAATTTTACAGATAGGTAGCAATAAAACACTAATAACTTCAATTCAAATCACTTTTTATTTCTTAAAATCATATATTTGGCACATTCATATTGCAAAAATCATTTACTATCATAAAATATTTCCATATTACACTACTAAACTTTTTTGTCGACATTGTTTTTATTTTAATTTAACTCAACACTTTCCAAAAACACAAATGTAATCTATGCTATCCTGTGTCACACTAAACTATAAACAAAAACATGTGCAGTGCAAGTCAAAACATGTCACGTTACTAACACAAAGTGTCAACTATCAGTCCAAGGTCACATGCACCAGCACCAAGTACAAAAGTTGACATCCATATCCATGGATATACATTTTTAATGATCTGGCACATACAGTAACTAATGATTATTAGAGAGGTCACTGAATATTTACTGTATTGTTACATTGACATTGACAAAGCAGTGCAAAATCAAACAAGCAATTTTCACATGTAAGAGTAACTCTTATATGAGCATAAATATAGTACTTTATTTACAGTAGAGCATCGATTATCCTAATCAATTGGGGACTGAGATTGTTCGGATAACTGATTATGTACGAAAAAATATATTAATCTAGCCCGTGTTGAAATTTTTCTCCGTTGCGTGTTGCTTCGCGTTAAATTTTCGTCGACGTTAAGCCTAACATAAACTTTTTAAAATAATAATCGTGGATATTGTATCGTTAAAAATTATTTCTTTATTTTTTACAAACAAAATAAATATATTGAAAAATATATATAAAAAAAAATTATACTTTGGAAGTTGATCTAGTATCAAATATGTTCGATTCAGCACGACACACACCAAAGTGCCAGTGCTACCAGCAAAAACACACACAAACATAAAAAATATTGGAGTAGCCCAAGACATAGCCAAAGATTGCAGCGTCACAACACTAGCAAAAATTTAAATCTGCCAACTGGAATTCTTTCGGATAACCGACACTCTACTGTACTTAAATATTTTTGATTTTTTATAATATAAATAGTAGTTATGAAGATAAGAATTTAATTAATTCTCAATTTTCTGAAATCGTGTTTTATAATTTTCTATGATTCTCAAACACAAGACCGTGTTACTGTTTAAACACTTGACGTTTTTTCATCTTTTTTCAGTTGATACGAGTATTACTAAATATTAAACAGCCAACTAAACATTAAAAAAGTATACATAAATTTTTTAACAAAACATTATACAGAAAGGCTATTTTACAAAAATATATAACTAAATGTTTAAATTCATTCACAAGACGTACCATTAGATTCTTTACAAACTTGATGTATCGGAGTAATGCAGTTTTGTATATCTGCCTAGATAAATTTTCACACTTTTTTACAAATTTATAATGCAACATTATTTTCTTTATATTTATAGAAAATTTACAAAATACAACCTACCTTAAGTTTTACAATTATACTACATTTGTTAGTGAGACTCAGAATATACTTTTCCAACAATGAAATCAAAAGGTTTCACAAACATGAAATTTACACACATCTAGTTTAAAAATAAGTAATTGATATATAAGTACATAAACAATATAAAATTAAAAAAGGACATTACCTGAGGAGCGAGTTTTAAATTTTGATGTTGGAATTGTTTATCAAAATTTAATAAAATACATTACTCTAATACATGTGTACACCTTTAAAGTCTGTAAAGAATCTAATGGTACATCTCGTGAATGAATTTAAACATTTAGTTATATATTTTTATAAAATAGCCTTTCTGTATAATGTTGTTTTGTTAAAAAATTTATGTATACTTTTTTAATGTTTAGTTGGCTGATGAGGAGCAATGCCCAAAACGTGTAGTAATACTCGTATCAACTGAATAAAGATGAAAAAACGCCAAGTGTTTAAACAGTAACACGGTCTTGTGTTTGAGAATCATAGAAATTTAATTAAAGTTTTAAATATTTACAAAATAATTCTTTAAACCTAATTTTAATTTGTGAACATAAAAACTGGAATGTGGGAAATAACCATGTACTATTAGCTACCTGGTTCAATTTTTCTCACTATAAGCAACAAAAGAGAAAGCAGTATAAAGAAAGAATATAAGCAATTTATGTACAAACTATCCACAACAATTCTTTAAGGAGGTTGGCGAATTTTTGTCTTAATGAACAAATCAAAAAGAAATATCCAATCTGGTTTCTTATAATTTCATCACTTTTCAAAAGAACTTGCCAAAATCATAAGTAAAATTACTAATGGATTTCTAAGATAAATGGCATAGTCTTCTTATGTAGATATACAATAAAACATTAATAACAGTACACAGTAAATAATCTTCTCACACACATTTAATTCTATTTCATTTTCAAATTTACTAACTCTTTAAATTACCTCAATATAACAACAAAAACAGATCCTAAATTGGACTTTAATACATACTGTAAATATGATAATAAATTTTTACTCAAATATACAAAAATACATTAAATACAGGATGATCAAAAAGTCATGCACATCAAATTAGTTTGTGTAAATTGTGTCAAGTTATTTTTATATCCCATCACAAGATGACACCAAAGTGACTGCTGAATTTTGTGTGAAAATCATAAATTTGGTTGCAGTATAGCTTTGTTCATTGAGGAAATGAAATGGTCTTTTCCCCAGTAACAACAGATTTTCATTGTTGAGCATTATTTTGCCACTCAATCTTATGCATGTGTTGCAAATTGAGTTTTATCAGAAATATCCAAATACTGCAATTCTTATGGCAACCATCTTATTTTTAAAGGATTGTGGCCCCAATAATTGCCAGATTTGTCACTCTAGATTTTTCTCTCTTGGAGTATCTCAAAGTAGCCATGTATAAAAATAATCCATATAAATAGATGAACTAAAGAGGAACATTATAATCTGATCCTTAAGAAAAGCAAACTGAAATCATGTTATTACATGTCTTCAAAATAGCCTTCTTGTTGATGAGTGCAGGTGTGAGCTCTTTTTATCATGTTTGATGCCCCTTCTGAAGCACCTGAAAACTGATACTGGCAATCATTGTTATAAACTGTTTTTACTACATTCTGTATTTTTGTACATTAACCTCACAAAATAAAATTGATTTCTAAAACACAACTTTTTGATCACCCTGTATAACATTCTGAATGGATATAGCAAAAATTATAAAACATAGCAACAGACTCCACTGGTGCACAAAAAGAAATAAAAACATATTTTGTATAAAATGCTCCCACTTAACTGTTATTTAAATTATCTAATCTATAGACGTAAAACAAAGACAATTACAGTATAGAATAAAAACATTTGACTAAAGTCAGACACAAAACCAATATATGCCAGTTAAGTTACATATGTTAAATCATAAATGTAAAAATGCTTGAACAAGAAAAATATATTTGATCATTATTTTTTAGCTTCTTTATTTATATTGTACAGAACTTAAAAATAGTTTCCAATAAGTTTTAAGTACTTAAATCATGAAGACCCATATGTGAGTAGAGTGTAAATTATCCGAATCACCAATTATGTATGAAAAAATACTTTATTAATATAGTATATTAATATATCCCAAGTTTAAACTTTTCTCCATTGCATGTTGCTTTGCATTGAATTTTCATCAATATTAAGCCTAACAATTTTTATAATAATAATCGTGGCTATTGTATTATTAAAAATTATTTCTTTATTTTGTAAAAACAAAATATATATTGAAAAATATAAAAACAAAAAAAATTATACTTTAGAAGTTAATCTAGAATCAAAAACGTTCAATTCAGCATGATGCAGTCTGACTGGAACGCTTTTGGTTAACCTATGTTTCGGTTGATCGACATTTGGATAATTGATATTCTAAAGATAATACAGTAGAGCATCTGATGTTGTCTGTCTGTGAATATTTAAAAACTAAATCAATCAATTACAATAATTAAATGGATTAAACATTTTGAAGTGTAAGTTTATATCAAATTTTATCATTTACAGTTTTAATGTTAATGGATTTCATAAATATTTTATTTTTAAAACTAAAAAGGTGTTGTATCTTATCTCCTGAGAATATCACAAAAAAATGCTAAATGTTTAATTTGTGTGATAATTCAGTTATAAACATCAGTTTTAAATAAATATTACAATATTTCCATTTAATACGTGTGAATTTGTTTGATACAGTGGAACCCCGGTTAACGAACATCCTTGTTAATGACCAAATCGGTTAACGAACTTTTATTTTGCAAAAATTTTGTCTCGGATAATGAACTTAATGGCTTTTTGTGTCAAATTTGTAAGCTTGCTTTCACGAAACTTTCTGAACCACTTACAGCACATGGAATCATCAATGGCTCCCTCACCATACACAGAACATATCTTTTTTTGTGTCTGCGAAGCATTCTTGCCTTTTCAGAAATAAAAAAGCATAATATGTCGAAAATGCTCCTTATTTTCTGCCATTTGTAATGCTTAACAAAATTTTAAAAACACAACTAAGTAGGGAATTGTCGGAGTGTCTTCTAATAAATTTTAATAAAATTTAGTTAATAATTACGTTAAAAGTATACAAACTCTATATTAAATTTGTAATATTCACTAAATCTATTAATCAGGACTGATAGCAATCAAATATTTATATTAGTTTAAAACAAATATGCAAATTTTTAGTTGTGAAAAGGTCACAGAGGAAGACGGCGATATTACATGTACAGAGTAGAGTAAGGAAGAAACTCAAATAAATAGTAGAGTAAGGAAGAAACTCAAACTTCAAATAAATATTATATGAAAGATTAGATATATATACTACTTTAAGTATAAAATATAATATAAAAGTAATGATAGAATAAATATAAGGAAAATAATCGAAATGTAATAAGTAAATACATTTTATTAGATGTATTTAATTGAAAAGTAATTACATTCACAAATTATTAGATGGGCAACTATTTACGTGATATTTTTTAACAAAACAAAATAAACAAAGAACTTGTTGACATCGTGCACATTTAACAAATCGCAGATTTTTGCAATTATTCTCAGCACAATTTAAACTGTAAGTGTTTAATTAAAAAAGAAAAACAAACTTGTTTTACGTTTAAAAATTCACATTTTTCATATGTACAGTACGTCCAGAAGCAAACCATCCATATTTATCAAGTTATTAATTAAATATTGGCGCAGATAATTGATGATAATGAATCGAATGTANGCGAGGTAAGCATTGCTTTTTCGAGTGTGCTAAACTTCGTTTTTTAGTTTTGTTATTTATACTGTATATTTAATCAATATGGCACAGAAGAAAGAGAAAAGTGACAGTGGAAATAGAAAACGTTTTAGTGTAGCATTAAATAAAGAAATTATTGCAAAATACGAGAATGGCATTCGTGTTTCTGACATCGCTAAAAAATATAATGTGGCAAAATCGACTATCTCTATTATTAAAAACAAAAAAACAATTATTAAAAACAAAAAAGCATTTAAGGCTGCCGAAGTGGCTAAAGGAGTGAATGTGATATCGAAACAAAGATCTAAAGTTTTAGATGAAGTTGAAAAACTGTTGCTAATATGGATCAATGAAAAGCAACTTGCTGGAGACAGTGTTAGTGAAGCTATAATTTGTGAAAAGGCTAAAAATTTATACAATGACTTGTTGACCCAGACACCCAGTACAAATGCAGACAGGCAGGACTTTAATTAATTAAAGCGAGCCGAGGGTGGTTTGATAGGTTTCGTCAACGAACTGGCATTCACAGTGTCATAAGACATGGGGAGGCTTCAAGTTCAGATGAAAAAGCAGCAAAAGTATTTGTAGATGAATTCGCAGAGTTTGTAAAAAGTGAAGGATACATCTAGAATCAAGTGTTTAATTGCAATGAGACCGGTCTTTTTTGGAAAAGAATGCCTAGACGAACATACATAACCCAAGAAGAGAAAGCACTTCCTCGGCACAAGACCATGAAGGACAGACTCACTCTTTTATTTTGCACTAATGCAAGTGGTGACCTCAAAATCAAGCCACTTTTAGTCTACAGTGCTGAAAATCCCATGCCTTTAAGAGCAAAAATGTAATAAAGTCCAAACTGCCTGTACAATGGAAGGAAATAGTAAGGCATGGGTAACTCGGACTTTATTCATGGATTGGCTCACAGAAGTGTTTGCTCCTACTGTTAAAAATTATCTTCAGGAAATGGATCTTCCTCTTAGATGTCTTCTCTTAATGCAGGGGTCGGCAACCTGCGGCTCTTTAGTTCCATACGCAAATATTATTTATTTTATCAAAATAAAAAAACATTTAAAAATCGTTCTGAATCGATTAACGAGGATTCGGCACCGATTCTATCTCTCAGCCACTTGTACTCGCTTTTCATCGCACCCTTCCCCCGTGACACGCGTCGTCACTGTCGTCAGTCCGTCGGAAGCACTCAAATGATGCCGTCGTCGGATGTTTCTATGAGGTTTAATTCGCTTTCGACGCAAGACAATTCTGAATAAATAGATTAGTTTTTTTTATCAAAAACTTTATTTATGCAAGTACTATTTATTGTCAGCAAGAAAAAATTTTGTGGCTCTTTAAAAACTTTGAAATTTTGTAAATTGTAATTTTTGGCTCTTCCGACTCAAAAGGTTGCCGACCCCTGTCTTAATGGATAATGCTCCAGCACATCCACCAAATTTGGAAGACAACTTGGATAGTGAACATGACTTCATCAAGGTCAAATTCCTTCCACCCAACACAACTCCATTACTGCAACCAATGGATCAGCAAGTGATTTCCAATTTTAAAAAGCTGTATACCAAGGCACTATTTACCATGTGTTTTCAGGTTACCAATGATACCAACTTAACTCTTAGATCTTTTTGGAAGGAGTATTTTAACATCCTGCATTGTATCAACCTTATTGACAAAGCCTGGAGTGAAGTCTCTCACTGCACTTTGCGATCGGCCTGGAGGAAACTTTGGCCAACTTCTGTCCCAGAGCGAAACTTTCAGGAATTTGAAGAAGAAAGCTCTCCTGATGTAGTGCATGAAATCGTGTCCATTGGCAAAAGTTTGAGAGTAGAGGTAGATGATGCAGACATGGAGGAGTTACTGAAAGACCATCAAAATGAACTAACAACAGAAGAGCTGGTTGCAATGCAGGAAGAACAGATGAAAGTGTTACAAGAAGAGCATTTGTCAGAGGAAGAGGCTAGGGAAGAAATCATCAGTGCTGAGATCAAGGAAATTTGCAGAAAATGGAACGATGTGCAGGAATTTATCGAGAAGCACCATCCTAACAAAGTTGTGGCTAATAGGGACGACACTGTGCTAGCGCATTTTAGAAAAATTTTGATTATCATACTCTCTTAATCAACTTTAGACCACTTTCTTGTACCTTATCAAAAGAGATCTCAACTCGAAGAAACTCCCGATGCAGTGCTACCTGATATTTTTATGGAGGGGATTCCTCTTCCAAGCATTAAACTCTGTAGAAACAAAGGTATGTACAGTGCTACTTTATTAAATAAAGTTTACATATTTGTTGCTGTAATGATAGATACTATGTTTTCTTATATTTTCATCAAAGAAAACTCATTTTACAAATAAAATTACAAAAATACTGATGGCTAGAAGGGATTAATTGTATTTGCATTAATTTCTATGGGAAAAATTGCTTTGGTTAACGAACGGACTCGTGGAACGGATTACGTTCATTAACCGGGGTTCCACTATATTTACATATTGTTGTTTAACACTTATTGAAATATATCTTTTTTTTATTTAATAGTTTGATGACGGCAAATGCCAAAACATGTTATGAATTAAACTATGTTGTTATGAATTTTTGAATTATAAATGGAATGTTATGAATTTCTAGCAAAATTTCAAGTCTTGGAAAACAATAGCATTATAAGCAACCAGAACCAGATATTCCTTTCAATTTGTTCATTATCCATATTGAATTATGAAAATCCAAGCAGAACATACATGACAAAAATAATAAGATATTAACTTACTAAGTCAGCCAGATACTTATATGTTTAAAACATTTAAATTACATATACATAATGTCCTCTTAAACATCTATCCAGGAGCATTTTTTCAACATTGGAGTTGATTGTGGACTTCAATAAACACAAATACATGAGATATTGCATCACAATGATGTGTACCCATTCCACTGCTATCTACAATAAGCACAACATACAGAGGATGCCATACAATGATTTGCATACTACAGCAAGATGAACCATGATGCTTTCAGCACATTTTATGAACTGATGAGGCACTGTTTTCTCAGAATGCATTGTAGTGAACATTACTTCAAGTATGTTTTATCCTTAACATCTGGGATGGATATATGGCTCAAAGACTTGCTATTGGTGCAACTACAGCAGGTTTGGTATCGGCACAGTGCATATCTGTCCAGAAATGAGTGGCCAGCCATCTTATTTCTGGACAGACATGCACTGGTGGCTAACAGAGTGGTCTGGCAATTGCCAGATAGGATAGTATTGCCTCATCCTATGGCCATTACAAACTTCTTCAGTCCCACCCTTACGCCTTGGGACTTAGCCTGGATATCAGCAATGCCTTAAATGCCGCTCATCTTGTAACGGTTGCAGCAGGCTCACTGTCCTGCTAATATCTACCATACTTTCTCAGACTACCTTAAAAATAGGTATGTAACTTTCATTTCTGGCAACTGCAAAATCAGGAGAAGGGTTTTTAGAGACTACCCTCAAGGTTCTGTTTCTGGTCCAGTGTTCTGGAACCTTCTCTTCAATAACTTTCCTTCTGACATTCTAGACTGCGACAGGATCTTTGCATACACGGATGATGCAATGATCCTCGTGGCAGCCTACTCTTGCTCTGATTTGGAGTGCAAGGCCAAGAAAATCATTCATAACGTCACGGCTATAAACTGAATTTTAATGCTAACAAAACTAAAGGCATAGTTTTTACCAACCCTAGAAAATCTCATCTCTATAATAGGCTTCCTACTATTAAAATGGATGGGGGTCTCTATTAAGGTCGCAACTACCATCAAGTATCTCGAGGTCATTATTGACAACAAGCTCAACTGGACCAACCACATTGTTTACATTACTAACAGGATCAAGTATGTACTGTACCTCTTTAATTCAGTTTCCAAGGTGGCAAAGTCCAAATGGGATTTATCCCCAGCTATCCTTTCCATCATCTACGATAGTATCTTTCTACCGATGATCTGCTATGTGCCCCAGTTTGGGCTGGCTGTTTAGGCCATGTACACATTGAACGGAAACTCCGTGGTGCACAATGCAATGCTCTTTTGCACATCTGCCATGCCTTCTCCACCTCTTCCATGGCTGCATTACAGGTCATTTCCAGTAAATTGCTTATTGATGTCGCCATCTCACTGGCATCTAAAGGTTGGCATCTTTGAAAAGGTCATAGCATCTATCTGGACAACCAACTGTTCTCTTCTTATAAGACTATTTGCCACCCATCAGATCTGCTTCCTCCCTTTCTTCGGCTCCATATCCAAACCCAGCCTTTGGACCAGGAGCACATCATCATCTACACCGATGGTTCCAAATTTGACAATAAAGTCAGTAGTGCCGTTGTTGCCTACCATGAAGGCATGGAGTACTACAACAGTTCAGGCCTACCAGGCAGAACTCACTGCCATCCTTTTGGCCATTGAATGGCGTAATAACGCCCATAGTAATCTCTGAATTAATATCTTCACTGATTGCAAGTCAACTATCGAGGCCATTATCAATCACCATCCCAGGAATCCAATTGCTGTTAAGATCCAGTATAGTATTGCCTTCTCGCAATGTTTTTGCCATCTCCTGGATCAGGGGACATGCCGACCTTCAAGGCAATGAGAGGGCTGACTCCCTAGCCAGGGAAGCTGCCAGCCTTTCTGCCGGTTACTGCCTTTACTCGAAAACTCCAGCTTCATATTTAAAGCAACTTGTTAAAAGTGATGCTATCATCTGGCAAAGATAAGTGGAATCATTGCCAAGTGGGTAAAATCACCAGGAACTTCTTGGCCAGCATTTCTACCAGCAACCTAGCCATTAACCACCGTGACATCCACTGAATTACTCAGTTCATAACTGGCCACAGCAGGTTGAACAGCTACTTTGCAGTCAGACTTACCAATCTGTGAATCAGTGTCAGATCTGTGGCGTCCCGGACGGGGTGGAACACTACATCTTCCAATGCTTCATGTTGGAGGATAGCAGAGTATCGATTCGCCTTCTTCCTTCGGGCAACACCTTGCCCTATCAGGAAAAAGCCCTTTTACAAAGTGAAACTTTATGGTATTTGTGTACCTGGTCAAAAACTACTTTTATCAGACCACCATAAATTGGAGAGACCGCCAGGTGGCGTCAAGTTTAAACAGCGCTGTGCTTTTGTTCTGGTTTTATTTTCATATTTAATATATTTTCCACCTCTTTAATGACACTTGATTATCTTATTTTGGCTTCTTAACCTTTGTTGTGCATGTGAGTACCAATTTCTGTTTTACTTCGTTGCTAGTCAACCTTACTGTCGACCACGTGGCTTGGTGAGTTAGCTAAGCCTAATCTGCAGCACGATGCCGGGGCGCAAATCGAAAGCCACCCCAGAAAACGTGTCTGCAACTTTAAATGAAATATCGAAACTAGGATTNATTTACAAAATAATTCTTTAAACCTAATTTTAATTTGTGAACATAAAAACTGGAATGTGGGAAATAACCATGTACTATTAGCTACCTGGTTCAATTTTTCTCACTATAAGCAACAAAAGAGAAAGCAGTATAAAGAAAGAATATAAGCAATTTATGTACAAACTATCCACAACAATTCTTTAAGGAGGTTGGCGAATTTTTGTCTTAATGAACAAATCAAAAAGAAATATCCAATCTGGTTTCTTATAATTTCATCACTTTTCAAAAGAACTTGCCAAAATCATAAGTAAAATTACTAATGGATTTCTAAGATAAATGGCATAGTCTTCTTATGTAGATATACAATAAAACATTAATAACAGTACACAGTAAATAATCTTCTCACACACATTTAATTCTATTTCATTTTCAAATTTACTAACTCTTTAAATTACCTCAATATAACAACAAAAACAGATCCTAAATTGGACTTTAATACATACTGTAAATATGATAATAAATTTTTACTCAAATATACAAAAATACATTAAATACAGGATGATCAAAAAGTCATGCACATCAAATTAGTTTGTGTAAATTGTGTCAAGTTATTTTTATATCCCATCACAAGATGACACCAAAGTGACTGCTGAATTTTGTGTGAAAATCATAAATTTGGTTGCAGTATAGCTTTGTTCATTGAGGAAATGAAATGGTCTTTTCCCCAGTAACAACAGATTTTCATTGTTGAGCATTATTTTGCCACTCAATCTTATGCATGTGTTGCAAATTGAGTTTTATCAGAAATATCCAAATACTGCAATTCTTATGGCAACCATCTTATTTTTAAAGGATTGTGGCCCCAATAATTGCCAGATTTGTCACTCTAGATTTTTCTCTCTTGGAGTATCTCAAAGTAGCCATGTATAAAAATAATCCATATAAATAGATGAACTAAAGAGGAACATTATAATCTGATCCTTAAGAAAAGCAAACTGAAATCATGTTATTACATGTCTTCAAAATAGCCTTCTTGTTGATGAGTGCAGGTGTGAGCTCTTTTTATCATGTTTGATGCCCCTTCTGAAGCACCTGAAAACTGATACTGGCAATCATTGTTATAAACTGTTTTTACTACATTCTGTATTTTTGTACATTAACCTCACAAAATAAAATTGATTTCTAAAACACAACTTTTTGATCACCCTGTATAACATTCTGAATGGATATAGCAAAAATTATAAAACATAGCAACAGACTCCACTGGTGCACAAAAAGAAATAAAAACATATTTTGTATAAAATGCTCCCACTTAACTGTTATTTAAATTATCTAATCTATAGACGTAAAACAAAGACAATTACAGTATAGAATAAAAACATTTGACTAAAGTCAGACACAAAACCAATATATGCCAGTTAAGTTACATATGTTAAATCATAAATGTAAAAATGCTTGAACAAGAAAAATATATTTGATCATTATTTTTTAGCTTCTTTATTTATATTGTACAGAACTTAAAAATAGTTTCCAATAAGTTTTAAGTACTTAAATCATGAAGACCCATATGTGAGTAGAGTGTAAATTATCCGAATCACCAATTATGTATGAAAAAATACTTTATTAATATAGTATATTAATATATCCCAAGTTTAAACTTTTCTCCATTGCATGTTGCTTTGCATTGAATTTTCATCAATATTAAGCCTAACAATTTTTATAATAATAATCGTGGCTATTGTATTATTAAAAATTATTTCTTTATTTTGTAAAAACAAAATATATATTGAAAAATATAAAAACAAAAAAAATTATACTTNTAACATAAGAATACGTTTAAATAAAAACAATGAAAATATATATTTTTAAGACACTTAAATTGCTTATAATTTCTATAAATTTTATAAGTGCTTTAAACAAAATGTTGAATTTTATGCCAATTTCCACTGCAGATGACGCTTTAATACAGAGGAGTAAACTTGTGTTGAATAGACACACATATCTCACGTTCAACGATTGTTGATTCTCACTCGTTTAATAACTTTATTTTATTACGAGGAGAAAAACCAAAATTATATAAATCGTTATAAGAAAAAAATGGTTTTAAGTGATGCATGAAAAATTAAAATAACAAAATTTTGTTATAAAAAGTACTAATAAAAGTCAATATATCAATATATAAGTGTGTTTATTTGTATAGTGAAACCTAATGTGACCATTCGTGTAAGATGAGCATTTTGAATAGTCGCATTGGCATGATTCAGTCTATGTTATAATGCGTAATTATCATTTTTACAAGTGTATTTTTTTATACTTATTTTCTAGCTATCGGTTATAAAAATTGCTCTTCGATTAAATTTCTAAATCAGTAACTTTAATATACAAATTGTTGATATGTATTAATACTTCTTCGTTTACCTATTCAATTTATGAACTGAATAACAATTCTTTCTATTCTTGTCGTTTCAGGTAATTAAGACAACGTAAGGCAACTGTTAAATAATTTGAATAACGGTCAAGGTAAGGGAAATTGGCTCTAAATTTGGTTTAACACACTTAAAAATACTATGAAAATGTCGCGCGATTGACGAGTTTGATTGTTTTTTATTTATTCAGTCACTATTGAATCCGTTTTAGTACATTCCAGCAGAACTTTACTGGAAAATATACACAGATTTTAGACTTCAAAATTGCACATATGACAAATTCTTAGACGGCATTTATGTCTATGCAATTTATATAGGCCTAACTTATTTTCGCTTTAAGCAAATTATAAACATTGTGAGTCGTTTCCTAACAGAATTAGCTACAGTTTTTTACATAACTTCGCCTATAATTCGAATATTAGTGTAATAAGTAGACTAATTTTATTTTTAAATTACGTTTACATAATTGAATGATATTACATAAGCAATTAAGTTATTAACGACACAAAACTACTTTACTGGTAGAAATTTGATAGAGTACACTTTAAAATTTTAATTATTTAAAGAACAATCATTAATGAAGCTTATTATTTTAAATAAAACTTAATTGCTTTAAACTCACATTAATTAACACAGATGAATAAACGTATTTATTACGTATCTATATTAAAAAATATAATCACTTTATTAACTTTGTGATAGAAATGAAAAAGTTAAGTGCACTTATGGTATATTTTAATTTCTCATTGTCTCTCCCACTTCTAGCTTGACAGAATACATTAACTTCACACCTGTGTTTTAGAAGATTACGAAAAGAAAAAGAAAATAAATATAAACAAGTAAAAAACTTTTCGAGATTATAATATCGTCCTTGTAGTCGTCATTAAAACGTAATTATTTACTTAATATTTAACGTAATTGTATGTATAAAACACTCAAAAACTTTCAACATATTTGAAATTACATACTCCTTTGTAAATAGTACATTTCAAATCATATATATAAATATAAATATATTTTATTAGCTTTGAATGTAAAAATCTCGATGTAAATATATTTATAGTTTGTAAATATAAAACTTGTAAAAAAATAAGTTATTACCATTAATCAATACTAAATTCTAGAAAAACTAAATTCACAATGACATTTCGGGTTTGATTAATATTTTAGTTAATTTATTTAATTCTTAAAAATAGCATTTATTAAAATAATTAAACAAGGTTTTTTTCCATGCAAAGTAAACGTGACTCGTTATAAAATATAAGAAATACACAAAAGTTGAGTACTTAGTGATTATTTTTATCGTTATGAGGTTAGATATTCATGACTTTATTGAATATTTGAGAAATAAATTTTAAGTAATAATAATTTGAATATAAGTAAATTTATCTCTTGTGTCTACACCTAACATTCGTGTGTTCCTTCGCTCATTCTCTTAACAAGGCAGCCCATTTCTTTTGTCCCCATTCGCTTCAAGCAATTCAATTCCCTCTTTCTTGGACTTTTCTCGAACCACTCATTCAATACTTCCTTTACGTTTATCAGAGCTGCCGTTTTTTCATTTCTTTTTTTCCGTAATGAAAAATTAGGGCCGTGACGAATTTAAGCCTTTAAGTAACTAGATAAAGTATATATATTTATTTATTTTAAGTGTATATACATATATTAGTTGAAAGCAAGTAAATAACATAAGAATACGTTTAAATAAAAACAATGAAAATATATATTTTTAAGACACTTAAATTGCTTATAATTTCTATAAATTTTATAAGTGCTTTAAACAAAATGTTGAATTTTATGCCAATTTCCACTGCAGATGACGCTTTAATACAGAGGAGTAAACTTGTGTTGAATAGACACACATATCTCACGTTCAACGATTGTTGATTCTCACTCGTTTAATAACTTTATTTTATTACGAGGAGAAAAACCAAAATTATATAAATCGTTATAAGAAAAAAATGGTTTTAAGTGATGCATGAAAAATTAAAATAACAAAATTTTGTTATAAAAAGTACTAATAAAAGTCAATATATCAATATATAAGTGTGTTTATTTGTATAGTGAAACCTAATGTGACCATTCGTGTAAGATGAGCATTTTGAATAGTCGCATTGGCATGATTCAGTCTATGTTATAATGCGTAATTATCATTTTTACAAGTGTATTTTTTTATACTTATTTTCTAGCTATCGGTTATAAAAATTGCTCTTCGATTAAATTTCTAAATCAGTAACTTTAATATACAAATTGTTGATATGTATTAATACTTCTTCGTTTACCTATTCAATTTATGAACTGAATAACAATTCTTTCTATTCTTGTCGTTTCAGGTAATTAAGACAACGTAAGGCAACTGTTAAATAATTTGAATAACGGTCAAGGTAAGGGAAATTGGCTCTAAATTTGGTTTAACACACTTAAAAATACTATGAAAATGTCGCGCGATTGACGAGTTTGATTGTTTTTTATTTATTCAGTCACTATTGAATCCGTTTTAGTACATTCCAGCAGAACTTTACTGGAAAATATACACAGATTTTAGACTTCAAAATTGCACATATGACAAATTCTTAGACGGCATTTATGTCTATGCAATTTATATAGGCCTAACTTATTTTCGCTTTAAGCAAATTATAAACATTGTGAGTCGTTTCCTAACAGAATTAGCTACAGTTTTTTACATAACTTCACCTATAATTCGAATATTAGTGTAATAAGTAGACTAATTTTATTTTTAAATTACGTTTACATAATTGAATGATATTACATAAGCAATTAAGTTATTAACGACACAAAACTACTTTACTGGTAGAAATTTGATAGAGTACACTTTAAAATTTTAATTATTTAAAGAACAATCATTAATGAAGCTTATTATTTTAAATAAAACTTAATTGCTTTAAACTCACATTAATTAACACAGATGAATAAACGTATTTATTACGTATCTATATTAAAAAATATAATCACTTTATTAACTTTGTGATAGAAATGAAAAAGTTAAGTGCACTTATGGTATATTTTAATTTCTCATTGTCTCTCCCACTTCTAGCTTGACAGAATACATTAACTTCACACCTGTGTTTTAGAAGATTACGAAAAGAAAAAGAAAATAAATATAAACAAGTAAAAAACTTTTCGAGATTATAATATCGTCCTTGTAGTCGTCATTAAAACGTAATTATTTACTTAATATTTAACGTAATTGTATGTATAAAACACTCAAAAACTTTCAACATATTTGAAATTACATACTCCTTTGTAAATAGTACATTTCAAATCATATATATAAATATAAATATATTTTATTAGCTTTGAATGTAAAAATCTCGATGTAAATATATTTATAGTTTGTAAATATAAAACTTGTAAAAAAATAAGTTATTACCATTAATCAATACTAAATTTATTCTAGAAAAACAGAATTTATAATGACGTTTCGGGTTCAATTAATATTTTAATTTATTAATTTAATTTTAATAAATTGTATTTATTGCAATAATTAGACATGTTTTTTTTTATCCATGCAAAGTGAATGTAACTCGTCATAAAATATGTAAAAACACCTGTTGCATACACGTAAAAACTAGGTAAAGCTGAAACGAAATTTTAGATTTAAAAAAAAATTATAAAATAATTTTAATCAAACAGTAATTTATTTTATTATTTTTTTCACGAAATTAAAAAATTAACAGATATAATTTAAGAAATTATAATTTAAAAGGTTCTAAATTTAGTGAATATAAA
>NW_019385409.1:151157-158139 GCF_000671375.1 Centruroides sculpturatus
TCTAAATTTAGTGAATATAAAACTAACAATACTAAATTTTTAAAAAATATAAAATATTTTTATAATATATGAAAAATTTAAGTAATTATTTAATGCCCTAAATACTTCATTTCAATCACCAGTTTAAATAGAAAGAATACATTTAATTTTGCCTTTAACACTGTAGAATTACTTAAATATAAATGTTATAAATTTAATATTAAATTATGTAAATGTAAAAATATAAATTATTGAAAGTATAGTGTAAGTATTTTTTAATAATGGTTAATGCTGTTTTCTCAATTAGTTGTATGTTTTTCGAAACAGAAAAAAAATTTCCTATTGATAACAGATCACACAGGAACAGTCCTTTTTAATGAAAAGATTTATTTTTTATAATTTAAAAAGAGTATGAATTTATGTTTCAATGAATCTCTTCAGTCCTTACCTACATACATAATGGAGACGGGTTGATAATAATAATAAACAGCGCAGATTCCAAACCGTTAGGAGTTGAAAGTTGAAGTTCGTACACAGCGAGGGTACGTCACGAGAACGTACAGTACACTAGGATGGGATTTTTTGAAATTCCCCCTCGGAAGTGAGAGAGACAGGATTAAGTCTTTAACAATGGAAGTGTTAAGTAACAATGAAAGTGTTAATTGACAATGGAAGTGTTCAGTAACAGAGGGACCTAATTCTTCCATTTTGTGAAAACGGGTAAGATTAGCTGTAATGTAATAAACTTATTCTTTGCTATCCTTACTTTTTGCCCGAGCAACGCCAGGCTTATCTGCTAGTTTTATTATATAACTAGATGTCCTATATTCCCAGATACATATTTGTGTCACTTGATGTCAGAGGCGATAAGCTGGGCTCATTCGTTTGTGAAGCTTTTGTACATAGTGTTACGAGTTCTACAGCGAAAGTATTGTAAATCTTCCACATCTATTGACTACAAAAGCTATAAAAGCAAACCATTCTGTGTATAGTTTAAGGTAAATTTTATCTTCACGTAATTAGATTTCCTATAAGAATATTTTGTATGCATGTCAAGCATAAACGTAACAATTTCAATATTTCGAATAATTTTTTACAAAAATAAAAATATTATTTTATAAACTTCAATATATATTTATTCCAGATTAATGGATTATAAGCTTTATTAAATTATAATTATGTTGGTGCTTTACTTTAAGAATTGAACGTGGAAATAATAAGAACATCTGCGAAAACGTTTCTAATCTACGTTATCAAGGAAGTGACTAAATACAATGGTAATTAAAAATGATTTATTGTATATTAAGTTAAAATAAAATATTTTAGCAAATTCGAAGTAGAAATATAATCATTTTAAAAATGGAATATAAATATTTATGTCGTTTTAACGACAAAGTTCAAGAAAACATTTATTACGAGTACAGAATGTAATAGATGTGTGTGTGTTGTCTGTGGCACGATTTTATTTACTCTGTTCGAAGCTTAGTAAAGGCTGCGCTTTTTGTAGAAAACTTTCAAAATTTTGCACGATGGTTTTTTACATTAAGTGGTTTATGCTGTTTAATTTTGTTGGTTAAAAGGTTGAGAAAGTTGGAAGAAATTAAGTAGTATATATCTACAGTTGTGTCAAACTTAATGACGATTTTACCCGTTATTAGCATTTGTCATTTTAATCAGTTAATTAATATATAGAATTGTGGTCTAATCTTTATATTTAAATATAAAAATAATAAATTTAATAAATTTTAATAAATATAAATAATATAATTTTAAAATTATAATAAATTATGCAATATTAATAAAATATAAGCTTTAATCTTGACTAGGTTGTTGCTTTGGTTAAGTAGGTAAACTTAGAAATAATCGAAATATATGGGGCAGGAGATGCTAGACGGGCAACGGCTTAAGAGGTATTCACAAAATCGGCAAGCGCACGAGTCCCAAGAACATGAACTGTTGATAAGAACGAATAAAGAACGTCTTCCTTCTCCTGCTTTTTATTACGGGGTCTTTCCTGGGTTTTTCCTTGCCCTTATTAAATATTTTTATAAGTTGAGGCCAATAGTTGAATTTCTATCGTTGGTTCCGGATGACACATTAAGGTAGCTGTGTTATCTCTGAAAAGATGTGAATTCAGAGAACGATACGATCATATCCTTCCAGTTTTTTATTAAGTATTAAAAAAACAAATAGACTTTTCTTCACAAAATATTGAACTCGATTCTTCCTGAGATAAGTGCAGTGAATAACTGTACTGTCTTTCTAAAACTCGCCTAATACACGGCACTAAATGTCCTGTATACCCAGATATAGAATTCTATTTCCTATTTCTGTCAGGTGATATGACGAGGGATATATCAATACTTAGGATGATTCGTTTTAGAAGCTTTTGTCGAAAGTGTTGTCAGTTGTATAACGAAAGTATTGTAAATATTCCAAATCTACACATCGCAGAAGTTACAAAATCAAACCGTTCTGTTTCCAATTTAAAGTAAGTTTAATCTCTACGTGATTAGATGTATTAAAAAGTTTCTTAAATTATTAAAGTTTTTATAGGGGAGATCGGGGAACTTCGGCACGCGGGGCAAGTTTGTCAAGCGCTTTTTTTAAAAAACAAATTAAAAAAAAACTTTGATTATAGGTTAGGCAGTTGAGTTTCATTGGTGGCTTGTTGAGTGTAGTGTTTTTATTGTTCTCCAACAAGCGTAGTTGAATTATCAAGCAAATTTTCATTTTCGTTGAATTCCATATAATATTTTTTTTCTATTTATATTGAATTGGCAGGTTTTGTTATAATTCCATGATAACGAAAGTTACTTTTCCTGTTAGAAGGATGTAACTTCAACTTANCATGTAAGAATAAATATTCGCGAAAAAATCTAAAGGTTTTTATCCTAACGACTTATGGCAGGCTGATTTAGTTGTATTATAACAATTTTCTAGATTTAATAATGGAATAAAGTATTTACTAACTGTAATCGATGTATTTACTAAGTATTGCTATGTCATACCTATAAATATAAAAAATTTCAATCGGTATTTAAAGCTTTTCAAACCATTTTTAAAAAAATAAACATTCCGAAAAATTTACAAACTGATAAAGAAAAAGAATTTTATAATAGATTAGTAAAAAATTATCGGATATTGTGAAAAGTTATAATAATAGTTTTCATAGAAGTATCGGTATGTCTCTGTCAGAAGTTACTCTCCTACATCACAGCTGTATTTTCGTAAAAGTGGACGGTATAAAAGGACAAAATACGTTTAAATTTAATATTGGCAACCTCGTTCGAATTTCGAAAATACGTAAAACATTTAGCCGAGGATACCTACCTGGTTAGATGGAAGAAATGTTTATTATTCACGATCGTTTGCGTCTCATCCTCTGACGTATAATATATACGTCAGAGGATGAGACGCAAACGTTATTTAAATCTTTCAATATGAAAGATTTAAATAACGAGATTTTGGAAGGAAGATTTTATACAGAAAAATTACAGAAGGTAACAAAATGATACAGTCAGACTTTTTCGTGACTCTGATAAGCAACGCCAGCATGGAGTTATTTCCCGAAAATAAGCAGTCTCATTTCACCGTGAAAATGAGTCCACGTAGTGATTTATGCGGGAAATGGGCAATAAGTCTGAGCGAGGTTATTATTCCTAGAAATTGGTTTAACATATCAAATCATAATAACGATTATACTATTACTAGACATAAAATTAGAAGAGAAAAAATAACCGATGTAACATGTGAGATTCCATTAACTACAGGCGATGAAAATGAAGGGACGCTTTTCCATTGGATAAACAAGAATATAGTTTCATTAACAGGATCTAAGTTGGCAGAATTTGTTTTAGACAAGGATTATAAAAATGTAAAACTAAATTTGGAAGAGGGATTCGAGTTGCGTATTTCGAGAGAAAAGGCTCATAAACTACTTTATTTTTTAAATTTACCAACCAAAGATATAGTATTTAAACAACGGAGTTCGAGTTTAATATTGCGAGATGAGAGTGAGGAATATCTATCAAATCCTAGATTTTATAAAGATCAATTTATAACTTTAATAGAAAGAGATAAAAAAGTTGTCGAGGAAATCGATGTAGAGGAAAAAATTTTTATTCCAATCGGGTTATATTCCTCTGTTGAAAAATTTCTTGGAATTTTTAAATATATTAAATTAGCATTACTACCTAATAACAAAATCGTTTTAAAAGTTCATAAAAATATAACAATTGAATTCGGAAACGAATTAAAAGATTTGTTAGGATTTAAAAAAAGCAAATTTTCCGAAGGCGAATATGTGAGCGACTATCCCATCGAATTATCTGCCGGAATTTCAGAAATTTTTATTTATTCGAATATCGTTGCTTCTCATCGTGTTGGGGATATAACCGCTCCACTTTTAAGGGTTATACCTGTAATGGGGGAAAAGTCAGATCAAATAGTTAGGGTCTACCAATCACCTCTATACCTTCCTTTACGACGTAATTATATAGATACAATTGAAATCGAGCTGAGAACTGCTAGTGGAAAAGAAATCGTCTTTTTTGGAGGAAAGACATTATTNCCCATTACTGTTGCCCCTATACCAGGGGCAACTTTAATAAAAATAATTAAAATAATTACAACTTTACAAAAAGAGAGAAGTTGCCGATCTTGCCCCTATACCCGGGGCAACTTCGTCAATTTCTCTCTTCTTGTAAAGTTGTAATTATTTTAATTATTTTTATTTCCAAACTGATTTTAACCAGTTCTATAGTAAGAAAACATTCCAATAGACAATATGCGAAGCTTTTTTTTCAGTTTACAGCAGTATTTATTACACAAAATTTAAGTAAAGCTTAACATGCCGATCTTGCCCCGATCTCCCCTAACGTTGAATTTATGCCAATTTCCACCACAACTAAAGCTTTAATACAGAGGAGTAAACTTATGTTGAGTTGACACACTTATCTTACGTTTAACAATTGTTCATTCTCACTCGTTTAATAACTTTATTTTATTAAGCAAAAAGTAAAACAAAGAAAAAACCAAAATGATATAAATCGTTATAAGAAAAAATGGTTTTAAGTTATACATAAGAAATTAAAATAACATGAAGTTTTCTTATGAAAAGTACTAATAAAAGATAAATGTGTATACTTGTGTGTTTATTTGTATAGTGAAATCTACTAATGTGACCAGCTAAGATGAGCATTGTCAGTGGTCACATTTACATGTTTGACTGTATATTATAATGCGTTGTCATTTTTTAAAACGTTTTGTGTCCTCGACAAAATACGTTTATTTCATATGACTTGTTCAGAGGATCTTGTTTGGCAGTTTATATTTCATTGCCTATGCATTTTCTACTTCTAAATTATTTGACAGAAGTAGTATGCATTTGATACATCCTGGGTTATAAAAATTAATTAGTTTTAATTAGTATCTAAATTTAATATAACAACTTTAAAAAAAAAAAAAAAATTTGAATTATATCGAAATGAAGACAGATACAGTATAGATTATATTTAATTTGTATAGGAATTTAATATAAATTATTAACACAACATGTTGGGCTGTGAGTATTTTTTTATCTGCAGATAATATATGATTGGCTGTTAGTTTTTAACGAAAATGTGATTTGTTAGTATTTTATATAAGTTACTTTTTAAAAAAGAATTAGTTTTATATTTAAGCTGTGATCATTGGGATGTACAGTTTTCTGGTTACTTACGGAGACTATAAAATATACTCATCTTCAGTTCTGTATTGTACTTTGGACGCTTTCATTTCCGTGGTAAAAAATTGATGTTTCCAATAATTTTCCATTTATCCTCCGCTATTTCAAAGTCAAAGATATTTGGAAAGAAGAAGGAAAATACGGTTTTATAATTGTTGGCGAGGATGGAGGAATTAACGAAGTATCTAATGGATTACAGTCGACCCTCCTATAAGATATAGATACGTTCCANTTTAAAAACAAAATAAACTATTTTTACCTGTTTTCATGTAATACCTGTATGAAAAAACATTACACAATGAACAGTGCTCGATGAAGTTATTCAGTATTCTTGAAATGCGATAATATTTAAAAACAAAATAGAATATTTTTACCTGTTTTCATGTAATACCTGTATGAAAAAACATTACACAATGAACAGTGCTCGATGAAGTTATTATGACCAGGACATGGTATTTTAATTTTCGAGTATTTTGGTACCCCGAATTTTTTGACATCTAATAAGTCGATTTTACGAACGCGGTCGCTCCCCCTCCTAATTAAACATTTTTCAATTTCCCCACCTTTAAAAAAAATAAAACCATAGTTTTCAAAAAAATTGTTGATTGTGAATACAACATTTTCAAGATGCATCCACTGATCACTGTCATTTTTAGCGCGATACGACAAGTACAGCTTATGTAAGCTGTTACAAAATCTGACGGTTTTTTTTATCAGCGGGGGTTAATTTCCTCCATTGTAATTCGGGATGGAAGAAATTAACAATTCCAAAATTCTCGGAATTAAACCTTACATATCTGATTTGCCTTGTTAAAAAACCATTGTAAAGTTGTAAGAGGGGTTCATTTTTAAAACGAAACACCTCACCGAATTATCTGCCGGAATTTCAGAAATTTTTATTTATTCGAATATCGTTGCTTCTCATCGTGTTGGGAATATAACCGCTCCACTTTTAAGGGTTATACCTGTAATGGGGGAAAAGTCAGATCAAATAGTTAGGGTCTACCAATCACCTCTATACCTTCCTTTACGACGTAATTATATAGATACAATTGAAATCGAGCTGAGAACTGCTAGTGGAAAAGAAATCGTCTTTTTTGGAGGAAAGACATTATTAGTTTTATCTTTTAAACAGATATAAATATCGTATATTTTATATATTAACGTTAGTTCGTCTTTGTGAAGTAGAAAATGAAGCTCGATCCCCGAGATTGTATAGATTATTACTGCAATCAAGCAGGAGGAACGGTACTGACACACGAGTTTCCATTATTT
>NW_019385409.1:158604-163026 GCF_000671375.1 Centruroides sculpturatus
TATATATATATATATAAATGGACATGTATGTCCCTATATCTCACTTTTTCGCCAAAACTACACATCGCACGTGAATGGTGTTTGTATGTAGTGGTAGCCACAAGTCTCCATTCGTGCATAGGGGTGGTTGCGTCTCGATAGCTATAAGGGTGCATAAGATATGAGGCTAAAAGTAGTTGAAAGTGGCTTTCTATTTCGAATGTTTTGTTCGATTTTTTCGACTTTGTTCGAATTAAATTCGAACATAAAATTCGAATATTGGTTCGATTATAGAACGATCGTAAACGTTCCAAAAACGTTGAAAATAGTTCGTTTGACTGGACGTGAACAGGAGACGTTCAGAAATAGAATCGGGACCAGGTCTCTAATTAGTCTGGAAACGGGGGATCTAATTCTTGCATTCTGTGAAAATGGGTAAAATTGACTATAATGTAATTATCTTAATCTTCACTATCGTTACTTTTTGCCCACAAATAAAAACCCAGCGAAGCGGGTCCTTGCAGCTAGTATGTATATATAATACTAATACTAAACACGTATAAAAAAAACTTACTATTTAATTTAGCTAATTTCCAGCATTCAATCTTTGTCATTTTCTTCTATTACAAGATGCTATTCGAAATTATATCCCCAAAACTCAGGCACTATTTATACTAAACCAAAAGGAAAATACTGATACAGGATTTTCATTAATAAACAACTTGTGCTTTCAGCTCGACCCACAAAAATAGGTAACCAGATTTTTTTCATTCAACTTGATAGGACATGTTACGGGGTGCAAATTAGATTAATCTATCATGTTTTTAATATATATATTTTTAAAAATTTGCTTGTTTGCACTATTTATTAGGAAAATACAACCATAATCATCTGATTCGCCATGAATATCGAGCCGTTTTTATATATGAGTTAGGCTTAGACATAATACCGATTATATCCAACAGAATTGTGTACTTTTTAGTTTTGTTAAAAATGTTTTCAATACTTAAAAAATATAAAGAAGTTTTATTTAATACACACCTGTTTCAAGGAGGAGGAAGAATTGTTATGATCGGATGCAACAGTGACAGATAACAATATGTGGCTGTATTTCTTTTTATCTGCAGATAATATACGATTTGAGTTTAAAAAAACGATTTGTTCTTAAAAAAAATATGATGTGCTGTTAGTTTTTAAAGAAAATGTGATTGATATCGCGAATATAGAGAAGCAAACTGTAGTAATATATTTCTTAAATAACAAAATTATTGGACCGCGTTTTTTAATCTATTTCGTTAATTTTGCTGATCTCTGTAGATAATATACGATTGGAGTTTTAAAGAAAATATGATTGGTTCTTATAAGATTTAACTATTTTAAAATTGATATAATTTTCTTCTTCATTGAATTTTATTTAAGTTTATCATTATAACATTAACAATGTTACTAATATGGCGAATATAGAAAAGCAAACTGTGTACATTTTTGGTAATATATTTCTTAACAGAATTATTGGAAAGAAATCTTTCTCTACTATACCCAACATGGTCCCTGAATCAACCCTCTAATCAAAGCTCTATATCCAGCCACCACAATATTTTCCATGCTATATTCAAGAAAAAATATTATATTATCCTCTCACTCCTTAGAGGGTTTTGTGTTAGTTTTTATAGATTTAACAAAAAATAATCTTTAGATATTAGTAAAAGAAATGAATAAGCTCTCCAAGGTCAATGACTCTCATGCGAAAACAGCTGCGTTCTAGTTAGAAGACGTTCCCATGACATAGATAATAACTCTTCGAAGACAAGACAAAGAAAACAAACTTTTCCTTATGACCTAACCTACTTAATATTCGTTACCTAATAACCTAATCTGTCAATAAGCATTACTTTGAAGATGGATCTGCTTTAATTTTAGTTTCAACCGTCACATATAACAAGGTTTGTAGGTCAGTAGCTGAGGATAAAAGCGGGTAAATTTTTCTTAAACTTCACTCATCGACCGACTTTTCTACCAGAGAAAACTCATCAATTTATGTAAAAAAAACTTTTGCTAAAGGAAAATCTTGTCAGATGTTGGTAAGTAACTTTTATTTTAATAATAATAATAATAATACCTACCTTAATTTAGATTATAATTTTTTATAAACTAATTGTAGAATTTGATTTTGATTTCGTAAAAACAAAAATAATAAGAAAAGAGGTTCCAAGCCTAAAACAGCCGAGGCTGTTGAAAACAAAAAGACAAAATTTGATTTCGATCTAACGGCTGAGAAAAGTAAGCAGATAAAAATTTTTGACTTTAAAGTTAAGATTAGCAAATCCGAGAAAATCGAGATACAAAAATTTCAGTCGAATTTCTATGTATCTCTCACAAAAACTAAAGGATCATACCCACCTAACAAATATAACATCAACGTAAAATATTTTAGCAAGTACAGTCGACCCCGTCCTATAATTACGGTCCCTATAATTACGATTCCTATAAAACTACGAAAAAATTGTGACCGGTATCCGTAAAATACAGTAAAAAACCCCCTATAATTACCTCAAACGTCATCGAGCAGCCGAACTACTTTCCCGCCATCCATAGTGCCAACTACAGAGAGATTTCTATCGTCTGGACAGTATTATATAAATTATATATAAATTAGGTACTGTACATATAATTATATATTAATTATATATAAATTAGGTACTGTATATATAATTATATATTAACTTAATTTATTGTAACTTTATTATAATTATATATATTTTTTCTGCTGCGTGGCGTTACGCTACGGAGATTTTACGCTAACTATTGTCTGTTCAGTATGTAAATTAGCTACCGTAAGTCTAATACATTTGTAATTTAAGTGGAATTTTATACATTTCTTGTGAAAGAAACATTTCTTATTCAACGGCGATAAAAATTATTTATATTAATGATGTCTCCGAAGTTCAACAAAGTTTTTGCAGAAAAATAAGTCATCAGAAAACTTTTGTCATTGCTAATGCTTGTTTTCGTCGTAGAGGGACGCTCCGCGACAAAAACAAGCATTAGCAATGGCGGTGCACACTCAGTAAGTAATCCTACAATTTTTTGTTTATAGCGTAGTTTATACGGATTATTCTCCAAAAAAATATACGTATTTTGGAAATGTTGAGTCGGATTAGTATAGAATTGATTAATTTTATGGAAGAAAATCTTTCTAACAGCCGTAGTCCGTAAACTTCACACGTGTCGGGTTGTGATTGGAAGGATTTAAAAGGAAATAAATATTAAAGTCGTTTGAAACATTTAAATAAAACTACAGGGGAGGAAAATTCGAGTTTTAACACAAGGTCTCTACGGTTCTTCTAATTGTCGACGATAAACAACTAAAAAATTATCCTTTTTCAGAAAATATCTAAGAATAATGATACAGGATGAGTCCTACACCTGTAAATATTGTATAATAAAACGTATAATCATATTATTTAAAGCAACACATAAATTTTATATCATCATCGTTCTATTTATCATTAAGATGTAATTATTTACTTCATATTTGATATAATTGTATGTTAAATTACATTTTTCTTGTAAAAAGTACAAAATAGAAATTATAAAAATGTATTTTATTAGATTTGAATGTAAAAAACACGATATAAATGTACTGTATTTATTATAGATAGTAATTAAAATTACTCTTAACACTTCTATTAAAATTATTTTCATTAATATACGTTTTATATATGTCAAATTTCAATATAAGTAATTTTATAAAACTGATAAAATATAAGCTTTATTCTTATTTATATTGCTGCTATAATAAGGTAATTCAACACGAGAATAATAGAAACATCTGGGACAATTAATCTAAACAACGTCATCAATGATAAGACTAGCATAATAAGGTAATGTAATTTAAAATTATTTACAATAAATTAAGTTAAAATAAAGTATTTAAATAATTTCTACCTTTAAATACTTCATTATATCGATTAGTATATATTAAAAGATGTACTTAAAACTGTCATTAACTTTTAATATTCAATATAGAAAAGTGATAAAGTACACGATAATATTTAAATACAGGCATACCTCGACTTACGTCGTTTCGAGTTACGCCGTTCCCGATTATACGTCGCTTGTTAAAAAAGTATATGGAAAAATAAAAATCAAGTTTAAGTCATTTTATTCGACTTTACGTCTGTCCGCCACAAATATTGAAGTCGTAATATCACTAGATAAACGTTTAAAGCGCATAAAATCATATTAAAATATATACAAGTATGTACTGTATTTACAGTACACGCATTCGTAAATTTAGATTACTTTTTTTGTACTATATTAAAAACTAAAATTTATTTGTTTGTAAGCTTAAAATAGATTTTTATTAACCATATATTATTTAAAATGCTTTCCTAGTGATAAGTAGATTCGGAGACAGGTAAATTCGACTTACGTCGTTTT
>NW_019385409.1:163182-173052 GCF_000671375.1 Centruroides sculpturatus
CTCCGTTGCGTGTCGCTTCGCGTTGAATTTTCGTCGATGTTAAGCCTAACAAAGACTATTGTATCGTTAAAAATTATATTTTTATTTTGTACAAACAAAATAAATATATTGAAAAATATAAAAATAATAAAAAATTATACTTCAGATGTTAATTTAGTATCAAAAAACGTAAAATATTTGAGTAGCCCAAGACATAGCCAAAGATTACAGCGCCGCAGCACTGGCGAAAATTTAAATTTGCCGACTGGAATTCTTTCGGATGATTGACGTTTCGGATGATTGACTTTCGGAAAATCGACGCTCTACTGTATAACAAATTAATAAGTTTACGTAAATTGCATACCAAATTAATTTTTATGATAGAAATGGAAGGGGTACGTGCAGTTATAAGGTATTTTAATCTCTCATTATTACATCGTTTTTCCCCCTAAATACATCAACTTCGCATCCAAGTTTGAGAAGATAACAAAAAATAATAGACAATAAACATAAACAAGTAAAGGGGTTTAAAACCTCTTAATATTGTCCTCGTAGTTATCATTAAAATGTAATAATTTACTTAATATTTAACGTAATTATATGTTTAAAACATTCATAAACTTGCAAAATATTTCAAATTTCATTCTTTTTTGTAATATAACATATTTTATTAACTTTGAATGTAAAAATCTCGATATAAATATCCTTGTAGCTTATAAATATATAACCTGTAAGAAAAGAAGTTACTACCATTAATTAATCAATAGTAAATTCATTCCAGAAAAACAGAATTTATATTGACATTTGGAGTTTAATTAATATTTTAATTGATTAATTTAAATATAAAAAATTGCATTTATTGAAATAATTAAACATGTTTTTTTCGATGCAAAGTAATTGTAACTCGTTATAAAATATGTAAAAACGCTTGTTGCTTACACGTAAAACACTAGGTAAAGCTGAAAAAAAATTTAGATTAAAATATAAAATATTTATATAATTTATGAGAAATATAAGTAATTATTTCTTGCCTTAATACTTTATAACAATAACCAGTTCAAATAGAATAATACATTTAAGTTTGCCTTTAACACTGTAGAATTAGTTAAATATAAATATTATAAATTTAATATTAAATTTTGTAAATGTATTAATATAAATTACTGAAAGTGTAGTGTAAGTGTTTTTTAATTATCGTTTATATTTTGTAAGTGAAACTATGAGACACGATTGCAGATTTATCTTCTTAATTAGCCTATATAAATTTGTAATAGAACGACAGAAAAGTGTACATTTAATTGTAAAACAACTGGTAAATAAAACGTTTACGTTGTAAAAACCTTAATAATATGCATTGAACGTTTTTCTTATTTCTATCGAAGATCAGTAGATTTTAATTGATATTTATAGAATTCCACAATTTACACAAGTTCAAATATTCGTATTTATCAATTATTAAATTATTTAGAACAACTTTATTGATTTTTTTTATACGAATGAGAAGGAAACTCGGGTTTTTTTTGGGAAAAATGTAAAAGATGAAAACAGAAGGGACCGATTAAATATACAGTAGAGCGTCGATTTTCCGAATCAATTGGGGACTGGGGTTGTTCTTATAACTGATATTTCGGATAACCGATTTATGTACGAAAAAATAGTTTAACGTATCCGATGTCGAAATTTTTATCCGTTGCGTGTCGCTTCGCGTTTAATTTTCCTCGATGTTAAGCCTAACAAAGACTATTGTATCGTTAAAAATTATTTTTTTTTTATTTTGTACAAACAAAATAAATATATTGAAAAATATAAAAACAATAAAAAATTATACTTCAGATGTTAATTTAGTACCAAAAACGTAAAATATTTGAATTGCCCAAGACATTGCCAAAGATTGAAGCGCCACAGCACTAGCGAAAATTTAAATTTGCCGACTGGAATTCTTTCGGATGATTGACGTTTCGAATGATTGACTCTCGGAAAATCGACGCCCTACTGTATTTCAATTTATAACTTTTCTGCTGAAAAGTGTTAGTTAGATGACCAGTTCGACTCTGTTGCTATCAGGAAAAGTTTGATGTTCAGGGGCAGGACACTACAGTACTAATTTAATATAAAAAACGTACATTTTAAATTAAATAAATTAAGAAATTTGATTAAAAATTGCAGCTCGGCATTGTGATGATATCATAATAAACACTTGCTCACTACTCGATTGCTTGCTGTTTTCTCAATTAGTTGTATGTTTTTTGAAACAGGATGAAATTGATACTGAGAACTGATTACATTTTGATAAAAAAAAATTATTTTCTATGATTAATAAAGAATATGAATTTTTCTCCCAATACCATTCTCTGTATAGTTTAAGAAGTGACTAAATAAATGATAATTAGAAATCATTTATTGTATATGNTATACAATGATAAAATGTAAGTCCCAGAAAGCTATAATGCATACACTATGAAATAAAAAATATCAAAGATAGTGGGACTAGAAAGTCCCGTCAGGCCATAAAGGGTTAAAGTGCACAAAGTTTCATAGTATTTCTCACAGTCGTGCCCATTCTTCTTCTGGAAAAATGTTACCATGACTCATTTTTGTCCAAATTCTGACTTTTAACATTTCATGTAATATCAATGTTTCTCTTTGTAAGAAGAAAAATACTACCAACTTACTGAATTATCAAAAATAACAAATCTCACAACCTTTTCAATTAGCAAGTACTTTTTAATATAAATCAAGAAAATGTTTTCAGCTGTTTTAAACACCCATCTTCAAAAAAAAAAATGTACACTTCTAATCAATGGAAAAAAAGAAAGAAAGAAAAAAGTAAATTCTCAATCACAAATTCAAACAAACTCTTTTATTCAGGCAATCTCATACCACACTTTCCAAGGCTGTGCAACTATATATGCTGGGGCCGTATTCTGGTCATCGTCTCTCACAAGCCAGTCGCTGATTGGCTAATAATATGTTTACATCTAAAGAGATCACTGCATCTCTCCAAACGTGATTCTGGACAACTTTTTCTAGACGATTCTCTCATTTCTTACAATCAAGTGCATAGTTGTCTTTCGACAGTCTGTTCGTCTTTCACCTCAATTTTGTTATATCCAATATGGACGACTGGATGCTACTCGAACTGTACAATCATATTAGAGAACATTATTCTATCTCAGGAAAGTATATTTTGAGAGAGAAAATGTTTCCGATTTTTTTCCAGTGCCTATGCGGAAACACCACTAATTCCATTTTTTTAAAAAATTATTTTTACATCAGTTAACGAACTATTGAAATCTTACTTATAGTTAATGAGAAATTAGATGATAATATTTTGAAAAATATCTAAGAACTCACGCTTTTCTAAGTAAGGTTATTAAAATTTTTATTTGTTAAGAGACAAATTGACATTACAATCTGTAAAAACGTTATAAAACAAAAAACATAACTTTGTCAAAATTATGTGCTTTATGATTATGTACTCTGCATTTTCAAAAATTTTACAATGTCATTGGTTAAAATTCTATGCTGTGTTGTGCGCACAGATAACCCGAACATGTATAATCAACCTAGTAGTATCATGACGTCATCAACAAAGACAAGATCGTTAAAAGTACCCAAAATCGACACAGTTTCTGAGAGATGAATTTCATCTCTCGTGACATCATTCGTCATTGAAAGAAGAGACGAGAAATAAGTGACCAGAATACAGCCCCAGGTCTCTAAAATTTATTAATGTGTCTTTGCTTGTCTACTTACATATTTGTAAGCATTCCAAATGTCATTAGGAAGTGATCTTTTGTAAATAATCTAACCATCCTTGTATTATCCAAATTTATATTGAGCCCCTTCTTACAATGCAAAGATATCTAGGGTAGTAGAAAAGGGACTTTTTCCTCTTATGCCATTAACAATTAATGTAGTATTTAGTTACCTTATTTATAAAAAAAAAAGTGAGAAATAAGTATGTTAGTACAGGAAATAGTGAACCACATTAATGATTAAGTATTTCACATGAATTTCCACTTATTCAGTGAATCTTAAAATGTGTTGGTGGGACTTATTGTATATAAATTCATCTCATCTGATAGTTTTTATAAAAGTAATTTTTGACGAGACTATGCCTCGTCTCTAAAATCGCACTGCTGTCAACAGCTTCACACCTTAGAGGTATGAAGGAGTACATGTCAGGAGTTGCAATTTGGCACAGAGTATTTGATGCCTGAATCATGCACACACAAAATAAACTAGATTTGTAGATAGTCAGGGGTCTGAGAACCAGGTCAAAATAAAATATAAAATGTAGAGACTGTTTCTAAAAACAGGCATGAGTGCAAGATTTGCACGTGTGTTGATCGTGCTCTCCAAGACATCATCTCGTCCCAAGAATGGCTTTGCCATTTGACTTGATAATGATTTAACTTATTCTTTTTTTAATCATAATTTTGTATTTTATCATTTAGGAAACTCAAATATAAATGAAATCTTGTCCAAATGTTTAACTATTTTTCAAAAATAAATTAACAACTAATCTTGATTCTTTCTCTTGTAGAAATTAATTAAATGTTTGTAATCAGAAAATATATTTGAATTGAAACTATCAGCAAGAGTAAATTCATTCAATTGTTTTTGTATTGTAGTATTACTACATACTTTGTGACTGCAAAATAAATTCAGAGATAAGCAACTATTACTCTAAAAAGTCAAAACAAAATCCATCTATTAAGTGATTATATATATGTTTTATTTTTTTTGAATTTAAGCATACAAGTGTTCAAAAAATAAAAAAACCAATAATAAGACATACAAATTTATGGATATACTTTTTAATAATTATTCATTTCTCAGTTCTTTATAAAATTTAACAAAATGCATTGTCAATAAATCTATCATAGCACATACAAAAACAATACGGAGAAAACTTAAGATTTATCTTCATAAGTCTCACATCAGAAATTTTTTTAAAATTACAGCTTAATTCAAACAAAAACTAATACAGTAGAGCAGTCAGGAGGCCGCCAGGTGGCGTCAAGTTGAACAGGGCTTTGTTTTTGTTCTGGTTCTAATCTTATAATTAATATATTTTTCCACTTCTTTAAGACACTTGGTTATCTTCTTTTTTTTTCTTCTTAACCTTTGGTGCATGTGAGTATTAAACTTTGTATTATTTTTTGTTACTAGTCAACCTTGCATTCGTGCATTGGCTTAGTGTGATAGCTAAGCCTAATCTGCAGAATGATGCCGGGGCGCAAATCTAAAGCCACTCCAGAAATCGTCTCTGCAGCATTTGAAGAAATATTGAAACTAGGATTTACGGAAGCCATCAACCAACTTAAAAGTATTTATCAGCCCATAGTGAATAAACGCCCAGTCAACCAACAAGAAAGTCACACAATAGATCAACTAATACAAAGAATAACTGACATCCATTTACATTGTTTAGACAAATACGATGTGGTACAAGAAGAAATAGTTAAACTGCAAGAGGATAAAATTCAGCATCAATCACAACTAAAATCATATGCAAATGAAGTCAAAGCTTCAAGAGTAAAAGTTCATAACCAGCCTGGTCAAGCACAAAAAAGGGAGACATTACTGTTAACTCCAGGGATTAAAAACTCACAAGTTGACAAAAATACTGTCAGAAGTAACTTAGAATCTGTTCTAAAACCAGCTGCCAATGGTATCAAGATTGACTCCTGTCTAGTGCAGAATGATGGGAAAGTCAGCCTACAATTATCCAACACTGCCAGTGTCGATAAAATTATTAATCTTATCAACAACAATCATGACTCTGAATTCAAATTTTTGGCAAGCAAGAAAACTAAAAGAAAGCCCTTAGTTCAAATACACCATGTGTGCTCTAACTTAAATAAAGAGGAGTTGATTAACACTGTCACTGCACAGAATGACAACTTAAAAAATATACTAGAAGAAAAAGATCAGATACTACAACCACTATTCTCCTTCAGATCCAAGACAGACACTGCTCAGGAAAAAACATGGGTTTTGTTAACCACACCTCAAGTCCATCAAAGTTTACTAAAAAACAGAAGGGTGTATATAGGACTTACATCTCATCAAGTCTTCAACTACAGTAGAGCGTCGATTATCCGAAAGTCAATCATCCGAAAGAATTCCAGTTGGCAAATTTAAATTTTTGCCAGTGCTGTGGCGCTGCAATCTTTGGCTATGTCTTGGGCTACTCAAATATTTTACGTTTTTGATACTAAATTAACTTCTGAAGTATAATTTTTTATTGTTTTTATATTTTNTTATTATATATATATATATGGATGACTGCCAGGTGGCGTCAAGTTAATCAGCGCTTTGCTTTTTGTTCTGGTTTTATTTTCATATTTAATATATTTTCCACCTCTTTAATGACACTTGATTATCTTATTTTGGCTTCTTAACCTTTGGTGAATGTGAGTATCAAATTCTGCTTTACTTCGTTGCTGGTCAACCTTACTGTTGACCACGTGGCTTGGTGTGTTAGCTAAGCCTAATCTGCAGCACGATGCCGGGGCGCAAATCCAAAGCCACCCCAGAAAACATCTCTGCAACCTTAGACGAAATATCGAAATTAGGATTTACGGACGCCATCAACCAACTTAAAAGTATTTATCAGCCCATAGTGAATAAACGCCCAGTTAACCAACAAGAAAGTTACACAATAGATCAGTTAATACAAAGAATAACTGACATTCATTTATGCTGTTTAGACAAATACAATGTGGTACAAGAAGATATAGTTAAACTANGAAATTGACAAATGGGTGTCAAAGCTAAATGATATTCTGAAAAGTGCAGCAGAAAAAGCCATTCCCAGAAAAGTCCCCCTAAAGAAGGCTGTGCCATGGTGGACCCCAACATTAACATCTCTGAGAAAACAGGTCAATTCTCTTAGGTGCAAATTTCAAAGACAGAAAAATCCCCTATTGAGAGTCAATCAAGAAATTGAATACAGGTCAGCAAAAAAGAAATATATCAGAGAAATGAAGTCAGAAAAGCTGAAATCTTGGCAAAACTATTGCAATACATTCATTTATGCTGTTTAGACAAATACAATGTGGTACAAGAAGATATAGTTAAACTACAAGAGGATAAAATTCAGCATCAATCACAATGCTGAATTTTATTTTCCTCATAAGGGGAAATATTGATCCATGGAAAAACATTTACAGGATTCTAAACAGGAGCAACACGGATCATACACTTCAGGCACACATAGATAACACCCATCATAGCTATGATATCAAATCTGCTTTATCAGCCCTGGCTGCACAACTCTTCCCTGGAGACAATAACACTGATGATTCCTCTGAACATAAATCCATCAGAACAAATTGGCTAAGTGTGCATTCTGCCCCAACTGAAATAGATCACTACTTTTCCACCTTTGAACTCAAGAAAGCACTTTTCTCCATGGGACCTCATAAGGCTCCAGGAGGTGATGAGATCTATGCCAAAATGCTTCAGGTGTGTTTCAACATTTTAGAGTCTTTTCTTCTCAGTCTGTACAACTCCTGCCTAAGACTTTCTTACTTTCCTGCTCACTGGAAAATTGCCAATGTCATCCTTATCAAAAAACCAAGAACTGAAAATACCGACCCCTCCAAGTTGTATAGACCAATTAGCCTTCTTCCAGTAATGGGCAAAGTTTTTGAAAAAATGATTTTGGGCCGTCTTGAGTGGCATGCTAATAAGCATCACTGGCTCGACCCAAACCAGTATGGCTTCAGAAAAAGCAGAAGTGCTGAGGATGCTGTCTACGCCTTGACACAATTTATAGAAGAGGGCCTGAGTAACAAAGTTTATACCGCAGCTATCTTTTTGGACATTAAAGGTGCCTTCGACAACTGCTGGCACCCAAGCATTATCAACGAGCTCTCCCAACTAGACTGTCCCAACTATCTTGTCAAGCTGGTCTCCTCCTTTTTAACTAACAGGAAAATAAATCTGTCTTATCATCATCACTCTGTTAGTAAACTCCTAACAAAATCTTGCCCTCAAGGTGGTGTTTTATCTCCTTTCTTATGGAACCTAGTGGTTAACTCCTTTCTGAAAACCAAATGTGACAAAGCAATAAGTGTGCAAGCCTATGCCGACGACCTTGTCATTGTGTGTCAGCATAGGGACACTGCTTTTTTGGAAAGTAAGCTAAACGAAATGTTGAGTAAAGCTTCCAAATGGGCCTATCTTAATAAACTCCAGTTCTGTACTTACAAGACCAAAGCTATGCTTTTCACAAACAAATACAAATTTTCATACCCCAAGCTTTTATTAGATGGTGACTCAATCGAATGGGTAGACCGGCAAAAGTACCTGGGAGTAATCCTTGATACTAAACTTACATATAGTTACCACATTGATTATATCTTGGCTAAAGCCAAGAAAATAAACTACATGCTGCAAAAATGTGCTAGATGCACCTGGGGACTAAATCACAAAGCTTATAAAACTCTGTATAATGGGGCAATACTACCAATGATACTTTATGCGGCTTCTAGCTGGGGTCATGTAACGAGTAAAGTTACAATTGCAAGTAAATTACTCTCTCTCCAAAGACAGTTTGCCATCAAAATTTCAAAGTGCTGCAGGACTGTTTCTACAAATGCCTCTCTGATTCTAGCAGAGCTCCTTCCTTTACCACTCTGTATTGAAGAAAAAGTTCTTCACTATTACACCAGAACCACAAACATCAAAGTTCAACAACGGTCTCTGCTCTTATCTACGGCTGTTCACATGCTTCCACACTGCAACTTCTCCACCAACTGTGATCATCACCCTGTAAGCAGGGTTATCCCCAGGGTGCACGTGGTGTCATCTGCTTCCACCCTGGATGTCCATGCTGACATTAACATCTACACAGATGGGTCCAAAGGCTCCCTTCATGTTGGCTCAAGTGTCTGCATTTATCTTCAAACTGATTTACTTTGCCCAAAATATGTTAAAAGGTACAGGTACCCCCCATACACCACCATCTATCAAGCTGAGGAAGATGCTGTCTACCGGGCTGTTCAGTGGGCCACCTCACTTCCTAACAAAACTCTTTCTTTCAACATCTTCAGTGACTCTCAGTCTGTCCTAAAGGCCCTCTTAAATCCCAACTGCAATAGCAACAAAATCACATATATCCAGCACCATATTGTAAATCATGTGAATAGGATAACTTTTATTTTTGTTCCTGGTCATACTGGCATTTTGGGAAATGAAAAAGCCGACCTTGAGGCTAAGTCAGCTGCAAAGGACACTGACTTGGACTATACTCTCATTCCTTTCTCACGCAGCAGCCTTAAAAATTATATCCGTGCCAATGCTATGCAGAAGTGGAACCAGCAATGGTTGAGCAGTAAGACGGGTAAAATAACCAGACTGTATTTTCCTAGTGTTGATAGCAGACTCTCTTCACCACTTAGATTTCTGACGTTTACTACTGCTCAACTTCTTACTGAGCATGGTAATTTTAGGAGCTACCTGGCGATGTATAACCGGGCAGAAACTGCCTTTTGCTTTTGTTCCACAGGAAACCTTGATACTGTTGACCATATGATCTACCATTGTCCTATTTATGATCAAGATAGACTTATAATGAAATTAGAAATCTTCATGCATGGTTTCAGGTGGCCATGTCCACTGGATAAACTTGTACAGAAGCCTCTGTTTGATACCTTTTACAGTTATATTCAAAATATATGGAAGAAAAGACTTTTCATAATTTCTAATTTCTAATATTACTTTTAGTCTTCACTAAAAGCAGAACTTTCTAATTTTATGTTTACTTTGAATCATTTATCTTGTTTTATGTATCTTAGTGTTATACTCCCATAGGAGTGGTGCACTTATCTAATAAAAAAAAAAAAAAAAAAAATGCAAGATAAGATCACTACA
>NW_019385409.1:174742-195766 GCF_000671375.1 Centruroides sculpturatus
ACGCGACCGCGGGCATCGATTTTTGGTCCGAAACAACATATAACACCTGTAATAAGCGACCACTTTCGCGAATGTATCTGGTCTAAACTATTGTAAGAACCCATCTCAACAACGTTTCCCCCTCCTAATATAATAAATTAGTCTAAACTCTTGTTCGAACCCATCCCGGGCACTTCTCCCACCCTCGAAATTAAGTGCAGGTGTTAATAAATTAGTCTAGCAACAAAAGAAATTCATTTGTTTGTTGGAAAATGTCCGAAAAACAAAAGAAATGTGCTGTCGTTAGAAGATCATATTAAAGTTATCACAACAGCAATTAGCAGCGAAGTTTAACCGTGGGAAAACGAAATTTATTTTACCCTACACGTATAGTATTTTCGTTGGGTGTGTAAAATATTGTACACGATACAATTAATCTGCTGATCTCATCGTTTGATAAAATCTATTTTTATTTATTTATTTTGAAGCTCATAGAGTCCGAGTGCAAGTTACTCGCGCGCCGCCCTGGTGGAAAATATTTACATAACACATAGGAGAAAAATGCGAAAGGTTTCTTCTCCATTTGAACCCTTAAAGTGGAAAAAAAATGAGACATTCATTTATTCACTATTAGAGAACATGCAAATGTTCTACTTTAATTATTGTTTACCTTCAATTGTAAATAGTATTTAAGTATTAAGTGTAAACAGTATCAAGTTTTTATAGTGTTTTCACAATAAAAAAATTTCACTCATTTATAATTGGTAGCTGCAGATTTACTAATACTACACAAACAAACNATAAAAAATAAAAATAAGTAGGCCTATTTTATTGGTCATGATTTTTGAGAATTGGATGAGGATTGATGGAGTAGAGCAACTTTACCGTATACACCCCCTATAACACTGTTGATTATTCCGTTTTATATGAATTCTATGTTGTACGAGTCAGTTAGATTTTACAAATACGTGAGCCGTTCATAGCACGGCACACATATTTGTAAAATTTAAGCGACTCGCATAACATGGAATTCATATAAAACGGAATAATCAACAGTGTTATAGGGGGTCGACTGTACATCATTGTTGTGAATTTATACACAGGCATGATTAAATTCTACATTTGGTTATATTTATTTATACTTACTATTTTCGATATTTCACATAATGGATGACGTTTTAAAAAGTTCTGCCGCATAGGTTATACTCCCATAGGAGTGGTGCACTTATCTAATAAAAAAAAAAAAAAAAAAAAAAAAAAGGTGCACTGATTTTAGCTTGATTTTTTAAAAATTGGGATTACAAAAAAAAAAAAAAAAAAAAAAAAAAAAAAGGTGCACTGATTTTAGCACGTCCTTCCTATTTATACCTTTAAATTTCCCTCAATCTCCTCCAATGGAAATTAAAATTAAAGATCATCTGACTGGGTGTGACTCTATTGTTAAAAGAAAAGTATGGTCTACACAGGCAAGACACTAATATTTTGAGTTAGAGAACATGTACTTTAAATTTAATAAATTTAAAATTGCAGCCAGGAATTGTAACGATGTCGCAGTAAATAATTACTGTTTTAATTTATTTAATTTAAAGTATATGCTTTCTAACTCAAAATATTAGCGTCTTGCCTGTGTACATCGTACTTTTCCTTTAACAATAGAATCATGCCGGTCATCTGTTAACTTCGTTGTGGGGAAAACATTAGAATTGAAATCACACGATATAGTTAATCGGGGCTTCCTGTCCCCACGCTTTCTATATCTTATCCTGTCTTTCATATATCTAACTCCATTCTCTAGATTAAGGAAAAACAGGTAGACAGACGACAGTAGAAATTTATAGATGTACAATTTTTTTAAATTGCGGCCCTATAAGTCGTATGGTTTTTCAAGCGTTAAGGTTAGCGACTTCGATCACGTGCGGGGACATCACAACCTGTGTAACACGGATCACTTTTCACATATTAATAGTAGACCGATATTAATTAGTAGTCGTTGTCCACCCTCTCTTCCGGAAAGAGGTCAACGACTAATTTTGGTCAAATTGTTTTGATCCCCTTTCGTAACAGTTCCTTCTTTCTATCGGACCACAAGTATGGTGACATTCGAATAGGAAAATTATCTTATACAAGGTTGCCTGAAAGCATAAAATATGGTTTAAGTGGTTTTCGAGGGTACCGAATTTATTATAATATTTTGTCCGTTTTTCGCGAAATTTGATTCGTTGGCAGATTACCAATTGATATTCGGTTGCGAATAGTACTGTGTCTTAGAGTTGACATTGGGAAAAAAAATATGATATCGTAAATTTTTCAAGATGTATTTTCTATTGGTGTCTACTTGAATGATGAAATTATGCCATTTCGTACCATCCGAATATCGCGATAAACGTACAGTACCATTGTCATAATAGTAGGCTGAAGTAACGAAACTCTTCTTTATGGTTTTGTTTTGATATTTCTTACATTATAGTACTGTATTTAAATTATATAACTACAAAGGTTATAAGAATTTTAAAATGTGTTAGATTTGTCACTTGGTGTGATAAACCCTTACTTAAGATAACATCAGTAGTTATATAAATCAAATAATATAATATAAGTAGCTGCAAGGACCCGCTTCGCTGGGTTTTTAAAAAGTAACGATAGTGAAGATTAAGATAATTACATTATAGCCAATCTTACCCGTTTTCACAGAATGCAAGAATTAGGTCCCCCGTTTCCAGACTAATTAGAGAATTTTTTCTTTTAGTCAAACGAACTATTTTCAACGTTTCTGGAACGTTTACAATCGTTCTATAATCGAACCAATATTCGAATTTTATGTTCGAATTTAATTCGAACAAATTCGAACAAAACATTCGAAATAGAAAGCCACTTTCAACCACTTTCAGCCTCATATCTCCCGCACCCTTATAGCTATCGAGACGCAACCATCCCTATGCACGAATGGAGACTTGGGGCTACCACCGCATACAAACACCATTCACGTGCGATGTGTAGTTTTGGCGAAAAAGTGAGATATAGGGACATACATGTCCATTTTTATATATATATATAGATATAGATATAGATATAGATATAAATATAAGGGTAAGAAGTACGAAATAATCTAATAATTTTAGACTTTATAGTTATAATATTTTGCCCGGGCTCATCTAGTTTATTTATATATGCTGTTTATTAATCAAATATCCAGTCCAATATCCACCTTATATTATATATTAACATATTAATTATACAGTATATAATATGCAGGTTTGTAAATTCATAAATTGTAAATATTTATGTTGTTATTATTAAATAGATAAATTTTAACATATTGATAAAAGTCAGTATTAATATTTAATACTTTTCTTATAGAATAACAATGAAGAATATCAAAAGCAACTTTTCTCATTGTTTTTCTCGAATTGGATATCATATCGGTTGTTATCCTCAGTTCTACATTTTTGCTTTCGTGTTGACAACAGTTGTCCTGGCAACTGGATTCTTCAAATTACGTATTGTGAAGAATGCTGATTATCTGTATACTCCGATTAATGGAAGAGGAAAAATAGAAAGGAATTCCGTCGAAACAATTTTTACTTTGAATACGTCTGCTAGTCTTGATTTTACCAGAATGTCTAGACTTGAGAATGCGGTATTCGTTATAGCATTATCTAAAAATAACGATTCCTTTTTGAATAATAATGCTGTATTAGATTTGCTGAAACTGGATAAAATTGTTCGAAATGTTAGCGTATTTTGGAATAATAGTTTCTTACGCTATGAAGATCTCTGTATTCGGAACAAACAAAATCGATGTCCGAGCAATTACCTTTCCTTTTTAATGAGAAGAATGAAAGATTTTAAACAGGGAAGAAAGTTTATGAGGTATTGTTTTTTTGATTGTATATCGTACAAGGAAAAGTTTTGGTATTATTTCGTATGATATAGCCTATATTACGATATATACATTTCAAATAAATCAAAAGAATATTAAAAATAGTAGTATTTATAAGTCTAGTGAGTAAATAATTTTAATAAGTCTATATTTAAAAAATAAAAAATAAAAATAAGTAGGCCTATTTTATTGGTCATGATTTTTGAGAATTGGATGAGGATTGATGGAGTAGAGCAACTTTACCGTATACACCCCCTATAACACTGTTGATTATTCCGTTTTATATGAATTCTATGTTGTACGAGTCAGTTAGATTTTACAAATACGTGAGCCGTTCATAGCACGGCACACATATTTGTAAAATTTAAGCGACTCGCATAACATGGAATTCATATAAAACGGAATAATCAACAGTGTTATAGGGGGTCGACTGTACATCATTGTTGTGAATTTATACACAGGCATGATTAAATTCTACATTTGGTTATATTTATTTATACTTACTATTTTCGATATTTCACATAATGGATGACGTTTTAAAACTTCAGCCGCATAGATAATATACAAGTGATTTTAGGCCAATATTTCTCGATAAAACAAGATTACTTTTTAAAGTTTTTAGTTCTAAACTCGGTTTTACTTTGTAAAAATATTAACTTTTTATGAATTATTTTTTCATTCTGTTAACGAAAATCTGAGTAAGCTCAATAATTCAATGCAGCGAAGTTTATGAATTCGCTTCAATTTATTTATTGCTGATATATATAAAGATGTATATATACATTTGCACGTACTATTTCTGATACACAAAACTTAAAAACAATAAAATTTAATTATTAATTAATATACAAAAAAACATTGTAAAGTTGTCAAGATTAGTCGACCAAACCTCAAATGAAATAATATTTTCACTTCGAAATTAAAAAACAAAAACAAGTAGCCGATTTTGATAATATAATTAATGATAAATAATACATATTTTCATACTGAAAGTATTTTCCAATATATAAATATAAAATTTCTTAGCATCTAAGTATATAAATACAGTATCATAAATTTACATTTTTTATATCAATAAAATGAAGGATTTTTTTCATTAGTAAAATTATTTTTTAAATGCACTTTAATATAATTAATATGTTACTGAAGAATTATCAGCATTTTTTTTTTACTTTCTTTTAGTTTTAACAATACATTTCCATTTCCTTTTTACAAAGATACCCTTACGACAGAAAACAATTCCAAGTAGAATTAACTGCTGTAAATTTCGGAGGAGTATCAACAAATGAAGACGGCTACGTCCAAGATTTCAAAGCATTCCGTCTGATTTACTTGTTGGATAATAACTCAAGAGAAGGAAAGTTGGCTTTAAAATGGGAAAGAGCAGTTTTGGAGACGTTAACCAATGTAAAGCTTCAACATATTGAATTTTTTACGTACGCTGGACAAACTAACGACGTAGAAGCGAACAGAAACACCGAGTTAAGTTTCCCACTTTTACTTATTTCTGGAGTCATTATGACATCATTCTCTTTCGCGTCTTGTTTAACGTTCGATGCTGTAAGAAGTAAACCGTTGATTGGAATTGCTGCCTATTTCAGTCCCTTGCTGGGAACAGTAGCTGCCTTCGGTTTACTGTTACATTGTAATGTAGAATACGTTGATGCGAACGTTGCTGTTGCTTTCCTGACCATAGGTAAGTAGCCATTTTCTTTTTAATAAATGCAAAATTGTCTCTTTCCAAATTAGCATTTCAAGATTATATTATAAATAGAATTTTACCAATGTGAAATCTATTAAGACTGTATTAAGTAATGTTTCTTTCCGAGATTTCCGCGTAAAATTTCTCAATTACCGATCCGCAATAAAGTACAAATAGTTTTTTAGGAGATTTTAATATATTCTAATATCTTTGATTTTTATATATCTATTTCGTAATTTTGAAAAAACAAAAAATTCTCTTATAATTAACAAATTTTTCAAAGAATATAAACAACAACATTGCAAAGGTAAACTCATTGGAACAATTGTTATTTCCATAAACGAGCAAAATTGCTTTCAATTTTTAATTATAAAATATCAATAATGTTAATTTCCCGGCTGTTATCTTTATGTTAGATTCAAAGACCTAAAACGTTCATTGAACGAAAAATTCGACAAAATCCGGTTCTGAATTATCACATACAGCCACAATGTGAATTTCGCGTTGTGACATTTTCACGTTGGCAGATAGCGTTTGGTTGATTATTAATTAAAAGAATCTCGATACGAATTTTGCCTTGTGGTCTTATTATATGTGACAAACTCATTGTGCGCATTTTTGAAAGTGACACGACTCGAAATTCGCATTGTGGGTGGATCTGGGATGTCAAAATTCGTTGTGGTTGATTTTTCGTTCAGCGATTGTTTCCGATCTTTGGCCCTAACATATACATAACAAGGAAAAGTATTGGGATCGTAGCAAATCGAAACACAATCGAAAAAATCGAAAAAATTTTGCAAATGTTTTGAACCCCGAAAAGTGAAAAAAAAACAGGAAAAGTTTTCGTATGTGTGTGTTGACGTCTATTTCGTTTAATATCTTAGGAAAGAACAAAGATTAATAAACGAAATTTGTCATGGTAACTTGTATAGAGTTAGAAGCTATTAAATTTCAGTAATTAAATTTTAAAAAAATTTTTTAGAGAATTTATTAATCAAATTTCTCTTTGAAGGCATTGGGATGGACGATTCTTTCGTATTGCTGGCTGCTTGGAGACGAACGGATAGAAACCACAGTGTCAAACAAAGAATGAGTGAAACCTTTTCTGATGTTTCTATTTCCATAACGATAACCTCATTAACCAATTTTATATCATTCATTTTAGGAGTTATAACTCCTTATAGAAACATTCGTATCTTCAGTATATACAGCGCCATTTCCGTGTTATTCGACTATATTTATCAAATATTTTTCTTTGGTGCGGTGATGGCAATCGACGGTTACAGAGAAAAGCATAATCTTCACTCTCTATTTTTATATCCTGTTCGAAAAGATACGGCAGGTAAAAATTTAATTTTTTTTATTTAACTTATAAATAATCTAGTTGAGGCCATCTGTTGACGTAAATGTGATTGTTAGTGACTGTTTACATGTTTATTTCTGACAATTACGTAAATGTTTGATAGATTTTTCTTGTAAAGTTAATCAATAATACTTGTTATACTAATATAGGCCTATCGAGTTTAATAAAAATCGGGCGAGATTTCGTCGAGTTATCGCGTCTGAGCAGCGATAATTTTGGAATTATAAGTTTCCCCACACAGCTCAGACTATCGAGATTTGTAAAGAATACATAAAGACATTTTACTCTGATATAAATCTTCGGGGTTAAATTTATTTTATTTTAAAAATATATTTATACGCTCAAATACATATATTTTTCGACCATTTCAATTTCTTTATCCAAAAGCTATTACGTTTGTTTTGAGAGACCAGAATCTTGGTTTTTTTAAAAAATATTAATTTGAAATCTCTTAGCAAACCATCAATTTCCAATTGTAATTCTAACGGCTATCAGCCACCATTACCACGTCATCAGAACCTTAATGTGTTATTGCCTAGTCATAAACCATTAACTTTCGGCAATAAATTCATCCAATCTCGTTACTGAATCATCAATATATATAAAGAAAACAATAATGTGCTCAATAGACACCATTGGCGAACTCCTTTGTTAGATTAAAAACTTTTTACGGACATTGCACTAAAGAACCTCAATGCAATCTGATTTGTATACGTTGAACTTAGTAAATTCGCCATTTTATAGCTCAGATTCATGTCGCATAACCTATTACATAATTTCATATGATTCACCGAATCAGACGCAATTCTGTAGTCCACAAAGCATATGTATACTTTCTTTATTTTGTTTTTCCATTCTTTCTTTTAGCTAATTCCGCGAGACAATTATATGTCCCGCTGTAGTACACTTTTTACAAAAACCAGCTTGCATATCAAATAAGATACTCTCTTTCTCAGTCCAGAATAAAAGCCTTTTACAAAGAACCACCAAAAAAAAAACACTTATTAATTAATTAATTAATTAACAATTTTTAATAACGTTATCCCTCGATAATTGCTCCGGCTATTTAAGTCTCTTGATATAAAAGCTGAAATTATTCGACCTATTTTTCAACTTTCCGAATATATTCCAGGTGTAATAACTAATGATTTATTTATCTCAATTATAACTAAATAGTAGCATTTTGAAATTTTGTTTTGATATTATTCGCAAAATACAATCCATCGTTATCTTTCAATTTACGAATATACTCCAAAAAGGTTTGGTTGACTTACAACTTGTAAACAGTCGATTAAAATTAATCAGATATTCTTTTTTGCTTTTAAAAAACTTCTAAAAAGTTTTCATAACACTCTTTTAATTTCCACTCTTTACCCAATCGCTTTCATTTCCTCAGCTTATTTCTCATATCACTCTACTTTTCCGAACATAAATTATGAAACTACTCTGGTTCATGCCTGAATGAGCGTAATCTCTTTTTCTCTCAATCTCTCAGTTTCTCTATTATACCCAGCATCAACCTTGTTAGCACTTTCGTCTCTGTTATCTTGAAATCAAACTAACTATTCCAGCTTATATGCATTTCACTTACAAAAAACTCCACTCAATCCTTCATCCATCTTTTTCTGATCTTATCCGATTGTCTGTGATAAACTTTTTTCAAACTCGTAGCAGTGGTTTCTAAGTACAGCGTCATATGATCGGATTCAGCACAGTCAGTTGTACTAGAACACTTTAAATTCTTTGCGGCTAAGCCGTTTATACACAAATAATCAATCACTCTTAACCAAGTATAAAATAAAAGTATGTTTACCCTGCGCATAATTCTTGACTGCCCCATTTACAACCATCGAACTTTTCAATTGACATACTAACTTCAATTCAATCTTATTAATACATTTATCTTCAGAAATATAAATATAACAATCTATTAAGGGGCTAACACCATCTTATTGAAAGTCTCTATTCTTCCGTTGAAAACGTCCATCAAATATATTTCCTCTTCCTGATAACAACTATCATACAATATCTCCACTAACATGTATTGCTTAACATAAATATCAATTCTAACTTAATGTAAACAAAAATAAACGCTTTCTTTTTCCAACATACTTCAAATAACCAATTTTCAAAAGGCTCAACCACAACGCCTTTAAGTTTTCTTTGGTTGCACAAACGTATTCCTCTAGTTTCTTACTATCCTTGTGAGCATTCTCAACATTAGTATATCGCCTTTAAAATATGCAACTTTTTGTTTTCTAGCCTGTGTTAAATTATTTATGTGTATCGTTCTGTTTTCCAAGGAAATATTTTCTGTTATAAGCATCTCCCGTCTCTAATCTGAGACATCAAATATACTATAAATATTTTTCTAACGTTTTAATATTTCTCCTTTTCAAGTTAAATGGAACACAAGTAATCAAAACCATTGCTTTCTTTGATTCTTCGTATGCTTCGTGTTTCACACAGTCAAGAATTGCATTTAATAAACGAGAGTTCTCTGATAAATTCTGAAATAATCACTAATAATTTTTTCGTTCTTTTACCTATACATTAAGTAATTCTGACAAGGAGGGGGCCAGTCGTTCGAGTCTCCGATTCCAATGGAACTTGGTAATCACGTAGCCTAAACACAAACTGCTCTTTGTCCAAATAACAGGACATACTTTTCAAGAGTTTCCGATAAATAGGGCCTGTGAAAATTGAGTGTTTTGCTTACAAAAGTTTGAAAGTTTCACTTCAACTTGTAAAAGCGGATAGCCGAATAAACACACCAGCACCTACAAAGAAGACTGCGCCCCGATTTATTATTAATGTTCTCGTTTTGGAAATTCAATCTCTACAGCACGTTATTAAATAAATTGCAAATCTAATTTAAGTTTGTTGTATTAATAATATATAATAATTTAGCATTAAATTATCATTATTATTTGATTTATTTAAATTTAATCATTTTTAGAAAGAAAATCGACCAGCAAGGGAAATGTTCTGAAATTTTTCAAGTTTATAAAAAATTTTCCCGAATATCTGGGTACTTTTCTGAGTAACAAAGTTACCAAAATAATAGTAATATTTTCATTCATTTCTCTATTAGCAGGAGCAATTTACAATATTAATTCAATAAAACAAGGAATTGAATATACTGATATTTTTCCATTTAACTCATACGCTGCAAAATATATGAAAATACATTCTCAATATTTCACCGAATATCCTCACAGAGTACAGCTGGTGTTCAATGAAACTCTCGACTACTCAAATCCAACTGTTCAAATGGACATAGAAAACATTTTAAGAACATTCGAAAGTGCTCCTTACATGACTGGATCCAATTACACAGAATGTTGGTTGAGAGAATATTTGACTTATATTCGCGATTCTAGAATAAATTACTTGATTAAGGATTTTGATGTGAACACGACGCAGGGATTTCTGGACGGACTGAGAAAAGTGTTCTNTAAACGAGCAAAATTGCTTTCAATTTTTAATTATAAAATATCAATAATGTTAATTTCCCGGCTGTTATCTTTATGTTAGATTCAAAGACCTAAAACGTTCATTGAACGAAAAATTCGACAAAATCCGGTTCTGAATTATCACATACAGCCACAATGTGAATTTCGCGTTGTGACATTTTCACGTTGGCAGATAGCGTTTGGTTGATTATTAATTAAAAGAATCTCGATACGAATTTTGCCTTGTGGTCTTATTATATGTGACAAACTCATTGTGCGCATTTTTGAAAGTGACACGACTCGAAATTCGCATTGTGGGTGGATCTGGGATGTCAAAATTCGTTGTGGTTGATTTTTCGTTCAGCGATTGTTTCCGATCTTTGGCCCTAACATATACATAACAAGGAAAAGTATTGGGATCGTAGCAAATCGAAACACAATCGAAAAAATCGAAAAAATTTTGCAAATGTTTTGAACCCCGAAAAGTGAAAAAAAAAAACAGGAAAAGTTTTCGTATGTGTGTGTTGACGTCTATTTCGTTTAATATCTTAGGAAAGAACAAAGATTAATAAACGAAATTTGTCATGGTAACTTGTATAGAGTTAGAAGCTATTAAATTTCAGTAATTAAATTTTAAAAAAATTTTTTAGAGAATTTATTAATCAAATTTCTCTTTGAAGGCATTGGGATGGACGATTCTTTCGTATTGCTGGCTGCTTGGAGACGAACGGATAGAAACCACAGTGTCAAACAAAGAATGAGTGAAACCTTTTCTGATGTTTCTATTTCCATAACGATAACCTCATTAACCAATTTTATATCATTCATTTTAGGAGTTATAACTCCTTATAGAAACATTCGTATCTTCAGTATATACAGCGCCATTTCCGTGTTATTCGACTATATTTATCAAATATTTTTCTTTGGTGCGGTGATGGCAATCGACGGATACAGAGAAAAGCATAATCTTCACTCTCTATTTTTATATCCTGTTCGAAAAGATACGGCAGGTAAAAGTTTAATTTTTTTTATTTAACTTATAAGTAATATAGTTGAGGCCATCTGTTGACGTAAATGTAATTGTTAGTGACTATTTACATGTTTATTTCTAATAATTACGTAAATGTTTGATAGATTTTTCCTCTAAAAAGTTAATCAATAATACTTGTTATACTAAGAAGGCCTATCGAGTTTAATAAAAATCGGGTGATATTTCGTCGAGTTATCGTGTCTGGGCATCGATGATTTTGGAGTTATAAGTCTTCTCTTACAGCTCAGACTATGGAGTTTTGTACAAAATACATGAAGATATTTCACTCTATCCCGTAGTGCTTTAAAGCTGTAATTAAGGCTCGAGGTGCCCTTCGAATGTGTAATTTAACGAGAAATATTATTTAAGTGACAAATTTTTGCTCAGTGTTCATTAACAACATAGGTGAGAATAATATGAAATTACAATTAAATTCGACATATTGTTATATCTAATAAATTGTGTGTTTTGGTTTATTCTCTTTCCTTTGTTTTCAATATGTATGTTATCATTACAAATCGAATAAATAGAATAAATATGCTACTTTGTATACCTGCTGTACGCTTTTTGGATTCGTATAAGGTAATGCAATTTCTATGTTGGCTAATGTAATTTCTGAAATATTCTATGAGAGTTTGTAATACAAATCTTCGTCACGAGCTGATCAAATATCTTGCGTAAAAATGGAAATACTGTAACTAGACACGTTCTCTGACGGTAAAAGAAAAATATTTCTTTGAAAATATTTTGTTTTACAAGTTATCCAATAAATAAAATTCGAAAAATAAAACGAAAAATTAAAATAAAACTAAAGAAAGAAAATCGATATTTACAAATTAATTTTTCATCCGAAAATTTATATTTTCGGTGTAAAATTTATTTTATTTTAAGAATATATTTATACCATACTGTCAAATACATATATTTTTCGACCACTTCAATTTCTTTATCCAAAAGCTATATACGTTTATTTGATCGTCTATTTTTGTTTTGAGAGACCAGAATCTTGGTTTTTTTTTCTTTTTTAAATAATTTGAAAATCCATATGTATGAAATCTCTTAGCAAACCATTAATTTCCAATTGTAATTCTTATGGCTATCAGCCACCATCACCACGTCATCAGAACCTTAATATATGTGTTATTGCCTAGTCATAAACCATTAACTTTCGGCAATAAATTCATCCAATCTTGTTACTGAATCATCAATATATATAAAGAAAACAGTAATGTGCTCAATAGACACCATTGGAGAACTCCTTTGTTGGATTAAAAACTTTTCACGGACATTCCACTAAAGAACCTCAATGCAATCTTATTTGTACACGTTGAACTTAGTAAATTCGCCATTTTATAGCTCGGATTCATGTCGCATAACCTATTACATAATTTTATATGGTTCACCGAGTCAGATGCAATTCTGTAGTCCACAAAATATATGTATACTTTATTTTGTTTTTCCATTCTTTCTTTTAGCTAATTCCGCGAGAAAAATATATGATCCGCTGTAGTATACTTTTTACAAAAACCGGCTTGCATATCAAATAAGATTCTCTGTTTCTCAGTCCAGAATAAAAGCCTCTTACAAAGAACCACCGGAAAAAAAACACTTATTAATTAATTAATGAATTAATTAACAGTATTTAATAACGTTATCCCTCGATAATTGCTCCGGCTATTTAACTCTCTTGATATAAAAGCTGAAATTATTCGACCCATTTTTCAACTTTCCGAATATATTCCAGGTGTAATAACTAATAATTTATTTATCTCAATTATAACTAAACAGTAGCATTTTGAAATTTTGTTTTGATATTATTCGCAAAATACAATCCATCGTTATCTTTCAATTTACGAATATACTCCAAAAAGGTTTGGTTGACTTACAACTTGTAAACAGTCGATTAAAATTAATCAGATATTCTTTTTTGCTTTTAAAAAACCTTTAAAAAGTTTTCATAACACTCTTTTAATTTCCACTCTTTACCCAATCGCTTTCATTTCCTCAGCTTATTTCTCATATCACTCTACTTTTCCGAACATAAATTATGAAACTACTCTGGTTCATGCCTGAATGAGCGTAATCTCTTTTTCTCTCAATCTCTCAGTTTCTCTATTATACCCAGCATCAACCTTGTTAGCACTTTCGTCTCTGTTATCTTGAAATCAAACTAACTATTCCAGCTTATATGCATTTCACTTACAAAAAACTCCACTCAATCCTTCATCCATCTTTTTCTGATCTTATCCGATTGTCTGTGATAAACTTTTTTCAAACTCGTAGCAGTGGTTTCTAAGTACAGCGTCATATGATCGGATTCAGCACAGTCAGTTGTACTAGAACACTTTAAATTCTTTGCGGCTAAGCCGTTTATACACAAATAATCAATCACTCTTAACCAAGTATAAAATAAAAGTATGTTTACCCTGCGCATAATTCTTGACTGCCCCATTTACAACCATCGAACTTTTCAATTGACATACTAACTTCAATTCAATCTTATTAATACATTTATCTTCAGAAATATAAATATAACAATCTATTAAGGGGCTAACACCATCTTATTGAAAGTCTCTATTCTTCCGTTGAAAACGTCCATCAAATATATTTCCTCTTCCTGATAACAACTATCATACAATATCTCCACTAACATGTATTGCTTAACATAAATATCAATTCTAACTTAATGTAAACAAAAATAAACGCTTTCTTTTTCCAACATACTTCAAATAACCAATTTTCAAAAGACTCAACCACAACGCCTTTAAGTTTTCTTTGGTTGCACAAACGTATTCCTCTAGTTTCTTACTATCCTTGTGAGCATTCTCAACATTAGTATATCGCCTTTAAAATATGCAACTTTTTGTTTTCTAGCCTGTGTTAAATTATTTATGTGTATCGTTCTGTTTTCCAAGGAAATATTTTCTGTTATAAGCATCTCCCGTCTCTAATCTGAGACATCAAATATACTATAAATATTTTTCTAACGTTTTAATATTTCTCCTTTTCAAGTTAAATGGAACACAAGTAATCAACACCATTGCTTTCTTTGATTCTTCGTATGATTCGTGCTTCACACAGTCAAGAATTGCATTTAATAAACGAGAGTTCTCTGATAAATTCTGAAATAATCACTAATAATTTTTTCGATCATTTACCTATACATTAAGTAATTCTGACAAGGAGGGGGCCAGTCGTTCGAGTCTCCGATTCCAATGGAACTTTGTAATCACATAGCCTAAACACAAACTGCTCTTTGTCCAAATAACAGGACATACTTTTCAAGAGTTTCCGATAAATAGGGCCTGTGAAAATTGAGTGTTTTGCTTACAAAAGTTTGAAAGTTTCACTTCAACTTGTAAAAGCGGATAGCCGAATAAACACACCAGCACCTACAAAGAAGACTGCGCCCCGATTTATTATTAATGTTCTCGTTTTGGAAATTCAATGAATGCTTAAATCTCTACAGCACGTTATTAAATAAATTGCAAACCTAATATAAGTTTGTTGTATTAATAATATATAATAATTTAGCATTAAATTATCATTATTATTTGATTTATTTAAATTTAATTTACATTTTTTAGAAAGAAAATCGACCAGCAACGAAGATGTTCTGAAATTTTTCAAGTTTATAAAAAATTTTCCCGAATATCTGGGTACTTTTCTGAGTAACAAAGTTACCAAAATAATAGTAATGTTTTCATTCATTTCTCTATTAGCAGGAGCAATTTACAATATTAATTCAATAAAACAAGGAATTGAATATACTGATATTTTTCCATTTAACTCATACGCTGCTAAATATACCAAAATACATTATCAATATTTCACCGAATATTCTCACAGAGTACAACTGGTGTTCAATGAAACTCTCGACTACTCAAATCCAACTGTTCAAACGGATATAGAAAACATTTTAAAGGCATTCGAAAGTGCTCCTTACATGACTGGACCCAATTACACCGAATGTTGGTTGAGAGAATATTTGTCTTATATTCGCGATTCTAGAATAAATTACATGATTAAAGATTTTGATGCAAATACAACGCGGGGATTTCTGGACGGACTGAAGAAAGTGTTTTTAAAATTTCACAATAGAATATTTGAAACTGATGTCGTGTGGAATAATGAACGCGACCATATTATTTCATCTAGATGTTTACTTACTTATCGCAACGTTAGAAGCGGAAGTGATGAAAAATTCTTAATTGAAAACTTACGTAAAATCGCAGCTGATAGCAAATATGACGTGTTTGTTTATAACATGTGGTTTGTATTGTACGATCAGTATTTAAATATGCCTACAATTTACTTGAAAGCAATAGGAATCGTTATTGTGTCGGTATTTGTAATATTCTTTGCACTTATTTCTGACATATCTTACAGCATTGCTGTTTTATTTATGGTTATTTGTATTCAAGTAGAAACTTTGGGTTATGGAAGTGCTTGGAATGTGGGTTTAAATCTTATTTCTGTGACGTTTTTAATTATGAGCGCGGGATTTTGTGTTGATTACTCGGTGCACATTGCTCACGCTTACAAAAATTGCAAAGAAACAGATCCTTCTGAGAAAATAAAAGCATCCTTGCAATGCATAGGATACCCGATTATTCAAGGATGTTTATCTACTGTCATCGGAGCATTAATTTGTTTTTTCGGACCGTCTTATTTGTTTATTGTATTTTTTAAGGTAAATGTTTTAGTTATGATATTCTCAATGTTTAATGGTTTAATTGTTTTACCCATTATTCTAAGTATCGCCGACTCCGTTCGTGTTCCCTGGAAGAAACAAATTAATATTGTCGCTGCACGATAATCTAACTATTGTAACAGTCGTTCCTTTTTTTTTGAACTAATGCAGTTTATCGAAATGTCATTTATAAAATTAAATGTATGTATTGAATTAATGTATAGGAATAAAAATAGTTTATATAAATATCTTTGTTATTATTGCTCTATATATAATACATGTAGTAAACATCATTTCTCAGTTTAATACATTTTTACTTGCCGAATTCACTTAATTTGTTATTGTTTCATGTTCTTCATAATGTTGGATGTTTTCTAATTTATATTTTTAAACGTACCACACATCATTATTACTTTATGGTAAAGATTTTCCTGCATTTAAAACAAATCTAGCAACGAGTGGCGTAACTTTCTAGGGCAATCTTTAAAATTGTGTGTATCGCCATTTGTTATGAAATTTTATTCTTAAAAAATACGTTACTATTACAGAATGGAAAAAAACTTAATTTTGAGGGCAGAAATGTATTTTATTAAAAAATTTGTAAATGCTAATAATGAGTAAAATCTTCATTAAGTCCAACCAAATTCGAGATATGACAAATGACTCCCTCTCTATCTCGAAATTTCCGGCAACAATTAAATCTGTTATGATATTTTATTTTTAAAAACTTTTTATAATTTTGATTATTATAAAATGGCAAATAGCTTAATTTTGAGGGTAGGGATTAGTTTCATAAAAAATTGCAAACACTAATGAGTGAAATTGTCATTAAGTCCAAGCCTATTCGAGATACGACAATCGACTTACCTTTATCTCTTCATCCCCTCGACCTTTAACGACTAAAATTTAATACATCGATCCCTTTAATATACTAACCTCCTTGCAAAATTTCATAAATTTCCGATAAAAAACACAAATTTCAAAGAGGATGAACAAAATTGTGACTCACACACACTAACATCCATACACAGAAAAAACCTCCGAATTTCTTTTATTTCCCGACGTTTCAAGATTTCCCGAGTCCAAAACTTTTAAAATCTAGGGAGGGGAATTATTTTTTGAGCGATTGCCATACTTTTCCTCTGTTATGTATATATAACATAGCCGGATAGGAGGGGAAAAAAGCAAAGTTTCGTCGTTATAATGAGTTTTTCGGGAGAATTTCACTGCTCGAAAAACGGTTAACAGGGAGATTTTATTGTACTGATGTCCTTACATTTTGTCACATTAGTGATATTACTTTCCTGGTTGTTATAATACAGGGAAAGTATGGTGATCGGTCAGAAAATGACACCCAAGGTTTTTACATTTTTTTTTTTCACTTGGGACCCCTTTAAAACGTCGAAAAGTGCAAAACATGGGTTAATTTCTGTATGTATTGATGTTAGTATGTGTGTGAGGAAGCACGAATTCGTTCAACCTGTTTGAAGCTTTTTATCGAATACTAGCTTATCCGTCGCGCATTGCTGCGATCTCAGAAGAAACGAAATTCAAGCCAACTCGTTATGATAAAATTCAATTTACGTTTTATTATTTTTATTGAAACTTATTATTATTATTCATTTTCATCGGGAAAACATTTCAAAGTGTCGTTTCAATTTTATTTATTTATTGGAGTGCTTGTGGATACACGATATTTTTTGTTTTTCCGTCTGGTGCGTACACGAATAAATCAGAAGGTTTTCCGATGCGTGAGCTGGCCACATACAGTTGTCCACGCGAGAAGCACGGATTCTTCAAATTTAGCCCGTACACTTGCAGCGATTGTCAGAAGTGCGATATTCCCCATTTTTATATATTTTTTAATCCTTTATAATTTTAATTATTTAATTGCTCCTTCCTCTCTTCCTTGGCGTGTTGTGAAATTTCTGATAGTTGGATAATAAACCGTTTTATTGTAATTTGTCTTTTTAAATTATTTTGAGTCGATATTAAAACTTGGAAAAGGGGGATTCCTAGATCGGTAAAATAGGCGAATTTCCTCCTACAACTTCGGTTGTTGTTCGGGATACGGTTAAGGTTTTAACAAAGTTCGAGCGAATACATAATTAGCAAAAAAACAATTGAGATAAAGTGATTAAACAAAAATTATTACAAATATCGTAAATAACAGTTCAAAAATGCATATATAGAGATATTTTTTGAAGGGGGAGAAATGGTCTTCACAATTTGAAATCGATCGAACACAATGATATTCTCATATAAACGCGCGCCATCTATCGTAGGATAAATGTACTATGTCAGAAACCTTCGCGGGAGTGTATTAAAAAACTTCCCAAAGTTTCATGGCAATCGGATAAACGGTGTGGTAATGCATGAAGGACATACAGACACACACGTAGACATACATTCATTCATATATATATAGATTTCAGAAATTTTGTAGGGAGATTTGTTTGTTAGGCGGATTGATGCCATGAGTTTGATGGTTAATTAAAGGTCGAGGGGTTTGGGAGATAATGGAAATCGTGTGAATCTCCAATAGGGTCGACCTTAATGACGATTTTACTCGTTATTAGCATTTATAATTTTTAAATAAATCCCATCCCTACCCTCAAAATTAAGCTTTCTACCATTTTATAATACTGTAGTTAAAAATATTAAAATTTTAAAATAAAATATCGTAACAGATGATGCCATAAAATGTTGCCGGGAAAAGTTGAGCAATTCGTTGCTGGTATTAAATTTAATATTAATAATTGTTATTAATGATTTACGTTTTTGACATTGATCATCAATTAACTGATATTTTTTATTATTTATTGTTTTGAGAAACTTATTCTTTATATATTCGGTCGAAGAATTATCGTCCAGATATGTTTTGACAATTAAATTTGCATACATCTTACTACTAAGTTAACATACAGTATAAGTCCAACAATTAATTGTATTGTGATACTAGCATCCCCGTCGCGACCTGCCCGCTCTTATATACATATAGAACTTAGAAAATTTGAACTAATTGTTCATTAATTATTTTTGAGTGATCAATGTGTAGTATTGCAGTAGACTTTTGCAAAATATAAAAAACTAAAATCATAAAATTTCTGAATAAGTTATATTGATGTGAAACGTAAAAAATTCCTCGCTACACGCATTCGATTCTGAGCCGAACGAATTCGTAGCCCTTCCAGTCTTTGCTCTAGAAGTGTAGATTCACGTCGTCTACAATTATGAACTGTTCCTTCCTATTTGTGCTCTTGCAGCTCTCCGCATTATTTATCAATCAATCTCAAAAATATTCACCAATAACTATTTCGAATATTTTGTACAATTACCTGCAGAAACGATTCGAAAACCCGCCATAAGTACTGTACACATATGGCCATCTAGCGTTATGGCGTCACTTTTTTAATTCCTCAAAGATTTTGCTAATTAACTAATTATAATTTAATGTCAGTTCTTCAAATATAATAGTAAACTTCAATAATAACATTTTCTTATAGACAACGTGTGTCGTCATCTATTGAGGAGACAGAGAGAAATAGACAGACAAAAATCCGTTGCAGTTTTATTTAATTAATAAAAAATCTGTAGGTTTGATTAATGGTAAACATTCCAGGGATCATAAAGATGCTACAGTTAAAGTTTGGTAACGATTGATTCAGTAGTTTTCACGGTTAGTGGTCACAAACGAAAAATACGTTGTCTCTTTATATAGTAGTATAGATTACAGTACACCCAAACCTCTAGTTCTACCGAGAGTTTACAAATAAAAAGGCTATATTATCTGACGTCCATACATAATGAAATATGGAGAATTGATTAGATCCTGGGATTACATACTCGGAATCTTGGGAGGATGATTTACTGATCCGTTGGATACTCCGTGAGGGTGCCAAAAAAGGATCTATGACTAGAGCATGACTAAACACAACTAAAGCAAGGATGAAGGTGACTTTGCTTTTTTATACAAAATTGGCATTCAATACGATTATTGAAATGTCACGCCATGCTTCAGTCAAGAGAAAGAAGTCGGGTGATCCTATAGATAGTTCATGAGGGTCGCCCCTCTGGAACTATCGGTTTTGGGAACAACTAAATGTCTTTCTCACTGAGTCAGAAGTCAAAGATTGATAATTTTTCCAACTTATTTAAATTTCAGAGTAAAATTTTAACAAATATTTCTATTAAATCCCAGATTCTCACAAAATTCTATAAATATCTTTTAACTTATCATAGTTAGGGATTGCAATTTAGCAGTGTTATCAATCTAGCTTGATTTTTGCTTGATCAACATCATTCCAGCTGGATCCAGCGCAGATGTATTTTTGGTGCAATAAAATGTTATCTATCTATCTATCCCGTAATTTATGGTTTTTTTTAAAGAAATAAAACATTTTTTTTAAATACTTAAGAAACTTTTATTATTTAGACTGGTCACTATACAGTAAATCAGTAAAACTTCTTATACATTTAGGTAGTAAACTTAATTTTGGTTCGGTTTAACACTTGAGATAAAGATAATTAACTTTAAATGTTTGATTAGATTATAATTATAATGTTTAAGTTAAATAATAGTAGAGGTAATTCTACTAATTAATTTATATTAATATATTATAATAATGTAAAGACGGATAATCAGTGGCTAAGTGGCTATCAGTCATACCAGTTTTCTTATATAGGCTCTACGTATCAGCCTGTAGTTATTTATAAGTAATTTAATTATTAGTGTTAGTAAAGTAGTGAGTAATTAATTAGTAGTAGTCTAGTAGTTAGTTATTATTATCACAATCATGAATGATATACATTCATATCATCATATATCTAAGATACTGATACTCATTAATTTAATTAACTATTTAACTAACTAGATAGTCTCAGTTTCTCACTAATTTTAACAATAAAATTGCCTAGCCTAG